>NW_027274187.1:0-124927 GCF_030028105.1 Mobula birostris | reverse complement strand
ATTAAAACTTAAAATTTTATCAAGCGTGCCAGAAGGATTGGAAGTCGGAAAGGTAGGCGACGTAATATTTACGTTAATATTTACCTTCCCCTGTACCGCTGTGTTTTTGCGCACCTCCCATAACTTCCACATATTGCTGTGTTTTCATGCACCTCTCATATCTTCCCCATATTGCTGTGATTTTGCACACCTCCAATAGCTTCCCTTATATCGCTGTCTTTTCGCGCACCACTCATACCTTCCCGCATATCACCGCGTTTTCGCGCACCTCTCATTCATTCCCCTACATCGCCGTGTTTTCGTGCACCTCCCATAGCTTCCCATGTATCGCTGTGATTTTGCGCACCACCCATAACTTCCCCATATCGCTGTGTTTTCATGCACCTCTCATACCTTCCCCTATATTGCTCTGTTTTCACTGACATCTCATAGCTTTGCCTATATCACCATTTTCTCGTGCACCTCTCATACCATCCACTTTTTAGCTGTGTTTTCGCTCATCTCTCACACCTTCCCCTATATCGCCGTGTTTTCGCGCATCTCCCATAACTTCCTGTATATCGCTGTGTTTTCGCCACCTCTCATCCCTTTCCCTATATTGCTGTGAGTTCGCACACCTCCCATACTTTCCCGTATATCACCGCGTTTTCGCGCACCTCTCATTCATTCCCCTACATCGCCGTGTTTTCGTGCACCTCCCATAGCTTCCCCTGTATCACTGTGATTTTGCGCACCACCCATAACTTCCCCATATCGCTGTGTTTTCATGCACCTCTCATACCTTCTCCTATATCGCTCTGTTTTCACTCACATCTCATAGCTTTGCCAATATCAGGGTTTTCTCGTGCACCTCTCATACCGTCCACTTTTTAGCTGTGTTTTTGCTCATCTCTCATATCTTCCCCTATATCGCCGTGTTTTCGCGCACCTCTCATACCTTCACGAATATCGCCGTGTGTTCGCGCACCTCTCATAGCTTCCACATATCACTGTGTTTTCGCACACCTCTCATAACTTCCCCTATATCGCCGTGTTTTCGTGCATCTCCCATAACTTCCTGTATATTGCTGTGTTTTCGCCACCTCTCATCCCTTTCCCTATATTGCTGTGATTTCGCACACCTCCCATACTTTCCCGTATATCGCCGCGTTTTCATGGACCTCTCATTAATTTCCCTACATCGCCGTGTTTTCAAGCACCTCTCATACCTTCCCCAATATTGCTGTGTTTTCACGCACCTCCCAGAGCTGCCCCTATATTGCGATGTTTTTGTGCACCTCTCATAGCTTCCCTTATACTACCGTGTTTTTGCGCACCTCCTGTAGCTTCCCCTACATCGCTGTGTTTTCGCACACCTCTCATACCTTCCCCTATATCGCTGTGTTTTCGCGCACATCCCATAGCTTCTCCTATATCACTGTGTTTTCGCGCACCTCCCATGGATTCCCTGATATCGCCGTGTTTTCGTGCATCTCTCATACCTTCCCCTATATCACTGTGTTTTTGCTCACCTCTCATAGCTGCCACTATATCGCCGTGTTTTTACGCAGCTCTCATACCTTCCCCTATAGAACTGCGTTTTCTCTCACCTCTCATACATTCCACTATATTGCCGTGTTTTCGTGTACCTCTCATGCATTACCCTACATCGCCATGTTTTCATTCACCTCTCATACCTTCCTCTACATCGCCTTGTTTTCGCGCACCTCTCATACCTTCTCCTATATCTCCGTTTTTACGCACGTCCCATAGCTTCCTCTATGTCGCTGTGTTTTCTCACACCTCTCATACCTTCCCCTATATTGCTCTGTTTTCGTGCATCTCCCATAGCTTCCCATATAGCACTGCGTTCTCGTGCACTTCTCATACCTTCCCCTATATCGCTCCCCTCTCAGAGCTTCCCCTATATCGTTGTGTTTTCATGCACCTCTCATACCTTCCCCTTTTTAGCTGTGTTTTCGCTCATCTTACCCTATTTTTTGAGGATGTAACTAGTAGAATGGACAGGGGAGAACCAGTGGATGTGGTATATTTGGAGTTTCAAAAGGCTCTTGACAAGATCCCACACAGGAGATTAGTGTGCAAACTTAAAGCACACGGTATTGGGGGTAAGGTATTGATGTAGATAGAGAATTGGTTGGCAGACAGGAAGCAAAGAGTGGGAATAAACGGGACCTTTTCAGAATGGCAGGCAGTGACTAGTGGGGTACCGCAAGGCTCAGTGCTGGGACCCCAGTTGTTTACAATATATATTAATGACTTGGATGAGGGAATTAAATGCAGCATCTCCAAGTTTGCGGATGACACGAAGCTGGGCGGCAGTGTTAGCTGTGTGGAGGATGCTAAGAGGATGCAGGGTGACTTGGATAGGTTAGGTGAGTGGGCAAATTCATGGCAGATGCAATTTAATGTGGATAAATGTGAAGTTATCCACTTTGGTGGTAAAAACAGGAAAACAAATTATTATCTGAATGGTGGCCGATTAGGAAAAGGGGAGGTGCAACGAGACCTGGGTGCCATTATACACCAGTCATTGAAAGTGGGTATGCAGGTACAGCAGGTGGTGAAAAAGGCGAACAGTATGCTGGCATTTATAGCAAGAGGGTTCGAGTACAGGAGCAGGGAGGTACTACTGCGGTTGTATAAAGCCTTGGTGAGACCACACCTGGAGTATTGTGTGCAGTTTTGGTCCCCTAATCTGAGGAAAGACATCCTTGCCATAGAGAGAGTACAAAGAAGGTTCACCAGATTGATTCCTGGGATGGCAAGACTTTCATATGATGAAAGACTGGATGAACTAGGCTCTCATACCTTCTCCTATATCATTGTGTTTTCACGCACCTCTCATAACTTCCTCTGTATCGCCGTGTTTTCGCGCACCTCTCATACCTTCCCCTATATCGCTGTATATTCGCGCACCTCTCATAACTTCCCCTATATCGCTGTGTTTTCGGGCACCTCCCATAGCTTCCCCTACATCGCTGTGTTTTTGCGCACCTCTCATACCTTCCCCTATATCACTGTGTTTTCGCGCACCTGTCATAGCTTCCCCTATATCGCCGTGTTTTCATGCACATCTCATACCGTCCCCTATATCACTGTGTTTTCACGCACCTCTCATAACTTCCGCTGTATCGCTGTGTATTCGCTCACCTCTCATAGCTTCCCCTACATCGCTGTGTTTTTGCGCACCTCTCATACCTTCCCCTATATCACTGTGTTTTCGCGCACCTCTTATAGCTTCCACTATATCCCCATGTTTTCACGCACCTCTCATAGTTTCCCCGACATCGCGTTGTTTTCGCACACATCTTAGAGCTTCCCCTACATTGCTGGGTGCTCGCACACCTTCCATCTCGTCCCCAATATCGCCGTGTTTTCGCGCACCTCTCATATCTTTCCCTATATCACCGTGATTTCGCGTACCTCCCATACTTTCCCCTATATCGCCCTGTTGTCGCACACCTCCCATATCTTCCAATATATATCACTGTGTTTTCTCGTACCGTCCATAGCTTCCCCTATATCACTATGTTTTCGCGCACCTCTCATACCTTGCCTTGTATCGCTGTGTTTTTGCGCACCTCCCATAGCTTCCCCGACATTGCTGTGTTTTCACACACCTCCTATAGCTTCCCCAATATCACTGTGTTTTCACACACCTCCTATAGCTTCCCCAATATCACTGTGTTATCGCGCTCCTCTCATAGCTAACCCTGTATCTCTGTGTTTTTGCGCACCTCTCATACCTTCCCCTGTATCGCTCTGTTTTTCCGCACCTCCCATAGCTTCCCTGATATTGCTGTGTTTTCACACACCTCCTATAGCTTCCCCAATATCACTGTGTTATTGCGCTCCTCTCATAGCTAACCCTGTATCTCTGTGTTTTTGTTCACCTCTCATAGCCGCCACTATATCGCCGTGCTTTTACGCAGCTCTCATACCTTCCCCAAAAGAGTTGCGTTTTCTCTCACCTCTCATACTTTCCGCTATATTGCCGTGTTTTCAGGCACCTCTCATACCTTCCTCTATATTGCTGTCTTTTCGCGCACCTCTCACAGATTCTCCTATATCGCTGTGTTCTCGGGCACCTCTCATAGCTTCACCTATATGGCCGTGTTTTCACGCAGCTCGCATAACTTCCCCTACATCACTGTGTTTTCGTGCACCTCTCATAACTTCTCCTATATCGCCGTTTTCACGCAACTCCCATAGCTTTCCCTATATCGCTGTGTTTTGTCACACCTCTCATACTCTCCCCTATATCGCTCTGTTTTTGTGCATCTCCCATAGCTTCCCCTGTATCGCCGTGTTTTCGCGCACATCTCATACCTTCCCCTATATCGCTGTATTTTTGTGCACCTCTCATACCTTCCCCTTTCTCTCTGTATTTTCACGCACCTCTCATCGCCTCCACTATATCGCTGTGTTTTCGTGCACCTCGCATACCTTCCCCTACATCGTTGTGTTCTTGCACACCTCTCATACCTTACATGTATCGCTGTGTTTTCACGCTCATAGCTTCCCCTATATCGCTGTGTTTTTGCTCACCTCTCATAGCTTCAGCTATATCGCAACACACATCAAGAATTCCTGTTGTTTTTTTCAGCTATATCGCCATGTTTTTGCGCAGCTCGCATAGCTTCCCCTACATCACTGTGTTTTCACGCAATTCTCATACCTTCTCCTATATCACTCTGTTTTCGCGTATCTCCCATAGCTTCCCCTATATCGCTGTTTTCTCACACCTCTCATACCTTCCCCTATATCGCCGTGTTTTCGCGCACTTCCCATCGCTTCCCCATATCACTGTGTTTTCGTGCACCTCTCATACCTTCCCCTATATCGCTGTGTTTTCAGGCACCTCTCATAGCTTCCGCTATATCGCTGTGTTTTCGTGGCCCACGCATATCTTCCCCTATATTGCTGTGTTTTCGCGCACCTCTTATAGCTTCAGCTATATCTCCATGTTTTTGCGCAGCTCGCAAAGCTTCCCTTACATCGCCGTGTTTTCACTCACCTCTCATACATTCCCCTGTATCGCCGTGTTTTTGCGCTCTTCCCATCGCTTCTCCATATCGTTGTGTTTTCGTGCACCTCTC
The DNA here is from genome assembly GCF_030028105.1 of Mobula birostris. Classification (NCBI taxonomy): domain Eukaryota; kingdom Metazoa; phylum Chordata; class Chondrichthyes; order Myliobatiformes; family Myliobatidae; genus Mobula; species Mobula birostris. The sequence goes on along the minus strand of NW_027274187.1, from coordinate 119,825 downwards.
ATGCATACCCCTATATCGCTGTGTTTTCGGGCACCTCTCATAGCTTCCGCTATATTGCTGTGTTTTCGCTCACCTCTCATACCTTCCGCTGTATCGCCGCCTTTTTGCGCACCACTCATACATTCTCCTACATCACCGTGTTTTCGAGCACCTCTCATACCATCCTCATATCGCTCTTTTTTCACGCACCTCCCATAGCTTCCCATATAATCGCTACCTTTTCGCGCATCTCTGATAGCTTTCTCTATTCTCTATGTTTTCGCGCACCTCCCATAGCTTCACCTATATCGCTGTCTTTTTTTTTTTTTTTTTTTTTTTTTTTTTTTTTTTTTTTTTTTTTTTTTTTTTTTTTTTTTTTTTTTTTTTTTTTTTTTTTTTTTTTTTTTTTTTTTTTTTTTTTTTTTTTTTTTTTTTTTTTTTTTTTTTTTTTTTTTTTTTTTTTTTTTTTTTTTTCGTTTTCATTTTTTTTTTTTTGGTATGTTTTGATTTTATTTTTTTTTTCGGTCTATGTTTCGACCTATATCGCTGTCTTTTCGTGCCTCTCATAACTTCCCCAATATCGCTGAGTTTTCATTCCCCTCTCATAGCTTCCCCTATATCGCTGTGCTTTCGCGCACTTCCCATAGCTTACCCTATATTGCTGTGTTTCGCTCACCTCTCATAGCTTTGCCTATATCGCCTTGTTTTCGCACACCTCTCAAACCTTCACGTATATCGCCATGTGTTCACGCACCTCCCATAGCTTCCCCTATACTGCTGTGTTTTCGTGTACCTCTGATAGTTTCCCCTATATCGCTGTGTTTTTGCTCACCTCTCATAGCTTCAGCTATATCGCAACACACATCAAGAATTCCTGTTGTTTTTTTCAGCTATATCGCCATGTTTTTGCGCAGCTCGCATAGCTTCCCCTACATCACTGTGTTTTCACGCAATTCTCATACCTTCTCCTATATCACTCTGTTTTCGCGTATCTCCCATAGCTTCCCCTATATCGCTGTGTTTTCTCACACCTCTCATACCTTCCCCTATATCGCCGTGTTTTCGCGCACTTCCCATCGCTTCCCCATATCACTGTGTTTTCGTGCACCTCTCATACCTTCCCCTATATCGCTGTGTTTTCGGGCTCCTCTCATAGCTTCCGCTATATCGCTGTGTTTTCGTGGCCCACGCATATCTTCCCCTATATTGCTGTGTTTTCGCGCACCTCTTATAGCTTCAGCTATATCTCCATGTTTTTGCGCAGCTTGCAAAGCTTCCCTTACATCGCCGTGTTTTCACTCACCTCTCATACATTCCCCTGTATCGCCGTGTTTTTGCGCTCTTCCCATCGCTTCTCCGTATCGTTGTGTTTTCGTGCACCTCTCATGCATACCCCTATATCGCTGTGTTTTCGGGCACCTCTCATAGCTTCCGCTATATTGCTGTGTTTTCGCTCACCTCTCATACCTTCCGCTGTATCGCCGCCTTTTTGCGCACCACTCATACATTCTCCTACATCACCGTGTTTTCGAGCACCTCTCTACCATCCACAATATATTGCTGTGCTTTCGTGCACATTCCATACCTTCCCGTGCATTGCTGTGTTTTCATGCACCTCCCATTGCTTCCCTATATTGCTGTGTTTTCGCGCAACCCTCAAACCTTCCCTTCTATCGCCGAGATTTCGCGCACCTCTCATACCTTCTCCTATATCGCCGTTTTCATGCAACTCCCATAGCTTCCCCTATATCGATGTGTATGCTCACACCTCTCATACCTCCCCCATATCGCTCTTTTTTCACGCACCTCCCATAGCTTCCCATATATCGCTACGTTTTCGCGCATCTCTGATAGCTTTCTCTATTCTCTATGTTTTCGCGCACCTCCCATAGCTTCACCTATATCGCTGTCTTTTCGTGCACCTCTCATAACTTCCCCAATATCGCTGAGTTTTCATTCCCCTCTCATAGCTTCCCCTATATCGCTGTGTTTTCGCGCACTTCCCATAGCTTACCCTATATTGCTGTGTTTTCGCTCACCTCTCATAGCTTTGCCTATATCGCCTTGTTTTCGCACACCTCTCAAACCTTCATGTATATCGCCATGTGTTCACGCACCTCCCATAGCTTCCCCTATACTGCTGTGCTTTTGTGCACCTCTGATAGTTTCCCCTATAACGCTGTGTTTTCATGCACCTCTCATACCCTCCCCTATACCGCTGTATTTTCGCTCACCTCTCATAGCTTTGCCTATATCGCCATGTTCTCACGCACCTCTCATACCTTCCCCTATATGGCTGTGTTTTCGCGCACTTCTCATAGCTTCCCCTTTCTCACTGTGTTTTCGTGCACCTTGCATTCCTTCCCCTATATCCTTGTGTTTCGCGCACCTCCCATAGCTTCCACTATATCGCTGTGTTTTTGTGCACCTCACATAGCATCCCCTAGATCACTGTGTTTTCATGCATCTGCCATAGCTTCCCCTTTTTAGCCGAGATTTCGCTCATTTCTCATAACTTCCCCTATATGGCTGTGTTTTCCTGCACCTCTCATACATTCCCTGATATCACCGTGTTTCTGTGCACCTCTCATAGCTTTGCCTATTTCGCCTTGTTTTCGCACACCTCTCAAACCTTCACGTATATCGCCATGTGTTCGCGCACCTCCCATAGCTTCCCTTATACTGCTGTGTTTTTGTGCACCTCCCATAGCTTCCCCTATATCGCTGTGTTTTTGTGCACCTCCCATAGCTTCCCCTATATCACTGTGTTTTCGCGCATCTTTCATACCTTCCCCTTTTTAACTGTGTTTTTGGTCATATCTCATACCTTGCCTATATCGCCCTGTTTTCGCACACCTCTCATACCTTCCCCTATATCACCGTGTTTTCGCGCTCCTATCATTGCTTCCCCTATATCGCTGTGCTTTTGTGCACCTCTCATACCTTTTCCTATATCCCTGTGTTTTCACGCACCTCTCATAGCTTATGCTAAATCGCCGTGTTTTCATGCACCTGGCATACCTTTCACTATATCGTTTTGTTTTAGCGCACCTTTCATAGCTTCCCCTATATTGCTGTGTTTTCTTGCACCTCTCATAGCTTCCCATATATCGCTGTGTTTTCGCGCACTTCTCTTACCTTCCCTTGTATCGCTGTGTTTATGCACTCCTCCCATAGCTTTCTTTATATCGTTTTGTTTTAGCGCAACTCTCATACCTTCCACTATATCGCTGTGTTTTAGCGCAGCTCTCACAGCTTTGCCTATATCGCTGTGTTCTTGCGCAACTCTCATACCTTCCAATTTTTAGCTGTGTCATATCTCATACCTTGCCTATATCGCCCTGTTTTCGTACACCTATCATAGCTTCCCCAATATGGCTGTGTTTTCGCACACCTCCCATAGCTTCCCTTATATCGCTGTGTTTTCCCGCACCTCCCATAGCTTCCCCAATATCATTGTGTTTTCACACATCTCTGATACCTTCCCGTATATAGCTGTGTTTTCGCTCAGCTCTTATAGCTTCGCCTATATCGCCATCTTTTCGCGCACCTCTCACATCTTCCCCTATATCGCTGTGTGATCAAGCAGCTTTCATAGCTTCCCCTATATTGCTGTGATTTTGCATACCTCCCACAGCTTCCACTATATCGCTGTTTTTGCACACCTCTCATAGCTTCCCCTGGATCGCTCTTCTTTCACGCACCTCACATAGCGTCCCCTATATCGCCATGTATTTGCGCACCTTGCATACATTTCCCTATGTCGTTGTGTTTTTGTGCACCTCTCGTAGCTTCCCCTGTATCCATGTGTTTTCGCTCACCTCTCATAGCGGCCCTTATCACGCGTGTTTTCACAGACCTCTCATAGATTCCCCTATATCGCTGTGTTTTCGCGCTCCTCACATACCTTCCACGATATCGATGTGTTTTCGCGTACTTCTCATACCTTCCCCTATATCGCTGTGTTTTCACGCACATCCCATAGTTTCCCCTTTTTCGCCGTGTTTTCGCGCACCTCTCCAAGCTTCCCATAAATTGCGCTGTTTTCATGCACTTCTCCTGGCTTTCCCCAAATCGCTGTGTTTTTGCGCACCTCCCATATCTTCTCCCATATAGCCGTGCTCTGGACCACATCGCATAGCTTCCCCTACATTACTGTGTTTTCGCACACCGCTCATACCTTCTCCTATATCGCCGTCTTTTCATGCACCTCCCGTAGCTTCCCCAATATTGCTGTGTTTTCTTGCACTGTCATACCTTCCCCTATATCACCGTGTTTTCGCGCACCTCACATACCTTCCCCTATGTTGTTGTGTTTTTGTCCACCTCTCATACCTTCCACCATATCGATGTGTTTTCGCGCACCTCTCATAGATTCCACTATATTGATGTGTTTTCGCACAACTCTCATAACTTCCTCCAAATTGCTATGTTTTCGTGCACCTCTCATACCTTCCCCTATGTCGCTCTGTTTTCCTGCACATCCCACAGTTTCCCATATAGCGTTGTGTTTTCACGCACCTCTCATACCTTCCGCTATATCGCTGTGCTTTCGCGCACCGCTCGTATCTTCCCCTGCATCGCTGCGCTTTTGCGCACCTCTCATAGCCTCCCCTATTTCGCCGTGTTTTCACGCACCTCCCATAGCTTCCTAAATACCGCTGTGTTTTCGCGTGCCTATCGTATCTTCTCCTATATCACTGTGTTATCGCGCACCTCTCATAGCTTCCCCTCTACCGCTGAGTTATCATGCACCTCCCATAGCTTCCCCTACATCTCTGTGTCTTCGCACACCTCTCATACCTTCCCCTATATCGCTATGTTTTTGCGCAACTCTCATAGCTTCCCATATATCGCTGTGTTTTCATGCACCTCTCATACATTACCCTGTATCACTGTGTTTTCACACACCTCCCATAGCTTTCCCATATCGCTATGTTTTCGCTCACCTCTTATAGATTCACCTATATCGCCGTGTTTCATGCACCTCCCATAGGTTCCCCTATATCACCGTGTATTTGCGCACCTCTCATACATTCCCCTGTAGCGCTGTGTTTTCGCGCACCTTGCATTGCTTCCCCTACATTGTTGTGTTTTCTGTCACCTCTTATACCTTCAGCTACATGGATGTGTTTTCCCGCACCTCTCGTAGTTTCCCCAATATCGATGTGTTTTCGCGCACCTCTCATAGCTTCCCCCATATCACTGTCTTATGGCGCACCTCTCATATCTTCCCCTATATCGGGGTGTTTTCGCAGACCTCTTATAACTTCAGCTATCTTGCTTTTTTCTAACGCACCCCTCATACCTTGCCCTATATCGCTGTGTTTTGACGCAACTCCCATACCTTCCCCTATATCGCAGTGTTTTCGTGCACCTCCTATAGCTTCCTCTATGTCACTGTGTTTTCACGCGCCTCGCGTACCTCCCCCTATACTACTGTGTTTTCACGCACCTCTCATACCGTCCCCTATATCGCTGCGTTTTCGCGCAGCTCTCATCAATTCCCCTATATTGCTGTGTTTTCACGCACCTCCCATACCTTCCCCTATATAGCTGTGTTTTCGGGCAGCTCCCATACCTCCCCCTATATCACTGTGTTTTCACACACCTCTCATTCCTTCACGTATATCGCGCAACTCCCGTAGTTTCCCCTATATCGAAGTGTTTTCACACACCTCTCATCCCTTCCCCTATATCGCTGTGTTTTCGCGCACTTCCCATAGCTTACCCTATATTGCTGTGTTTTCGCTCACCTCTCATAGCTTTGCCTATATCGCCTTGTTTTCGCACACCTCTCAAACCTTCACGTATATCGCCATGTGTTCACGCACCTCCCATAGCTTCCCCTATACTGCTGTGCTTTTGTGCACCTCTGATAGTTTCCCCTATAACGCTGTGTTTTCATGCACCTCTCATACCCTCCCCTATACCGCTGTGTTTTCGCTCACCTCTCATAGCTTTGCCTATATCGCCATGTTCTCACGCACCTCTCATACCTTCCCCTATATGGCTGTGTTTTCGCGCACTTCTCATAGCTTCCCCTTTCTCACTGTGTTTTCGTGCACCTTGCATTCCTTCCCCTATATCCTTGTGTTTCGCGCACCTCCCATAGCTTCCACTATATCGCTGTGTTTTTGTGCACCTCACATAGCATCCCCTAGATCACTGTGTTTTCATGCATCTGCCATAGCTTCCCCTTTTTAGCTGAGATTTCGCTCATTTCTCATAACTTCCCCTATATGGCTGTGTTTTCCTGCACCTCTCATACATTCCCTGATATCACCGTGTTTCTGTGCACCTCTCATAGCTTTGCCTATTTCGCCTTGTTTTCGCACACCTCTCAAACCTTCACGTATATCGCCATGTGTTCGCGCACCTCCCATAGCTTCCCTTATACTGCTGTGTTTTTGTGCACCTCCCATAGCTTCCCCTATATCGCTGTGTTTTCGCGCATCTTTCATACCTTCCCCTTTTTAACTGTGTTTTTGGTCATATCTCATACCTTGCCTATATCGCCCTGTTTTCGCACACCTCTCATACCTTCCCCTATATCACCGTGTTTTCGCGCTCCTATCATTGCTTCCCCTATATCGCTGTGCTTTTGTGCACCTCTCATACCTTTCCCTATATCCCTGTGTTTTCACGCACCTCTCATAGCTTATGCTAAATCGCCGTGTTTTCATGCACCTGGCATACCTTTCACTATATCGTTTTGTTTTAGCGCACCTCCCATAGCTTCCCTTATATCGCTGTGTTTTCCCGCACCTCCCATAGCTTCCCCAATATCATTGTGTTTTCACACATCTCTGATACCTTCCCGTATATAGCTGTGTTTTCGCTCAGCTCTTATAGCTTCGCCTATATCGCCATCTTTTCGCGCACCTCTCACATCTTCCCCTATATCGCTGTGTGATCAAGCAGCTTTCATAGCTTCCCCTATATTGCTGTGATTTTGCATACCTCCCACAGCTTCCACTATATCGCTGTTTTTGCACACCTCTCATAGCTTCCCCTGGATCGCTCTTCTTTCACGCACCTCACATAGCGTCCCCTATATCGCCATGTATTTGCGCACCTTGCATACATTTCCCTATGTCGTTGTGTTTTTGTGCACCTCTCGTAGCTTCCCCTGTATCCATGTGTTTTCGCTCACCTCTCATAGCGGCCCTTATCACGCGTGTTTTCACAGACCTCTCATAGATTCCCCTATATCGCTGTGTTTTCGCGCTCCTCACATACCTTCCACGATATCGATGTGTTTTCGCGTACTTCTCATACCTTCCCCTATATCGCTGTGTTTTCACGCACATCCCATAGTTTCCCCTTTTTCGCCGTGTTTTCGCGCACCTCTCCAAGCTTCCCATAAATTGCGCTGTTTTCATGCACTTCTCCTGGCTTTCCCCAAATCGCTGTGTTTTTGCGCACCTCCCATATCTTCTCCCATATAGCCGTGCTCTGGACCACATCGCATAGCTTCCCCTACATTACTGTGTTTTCGCACACCGCTCATACCTTCTCCTATATCGCCGTCTTTTCATGCACCTCCCGTAGCTTCCCCAATATTGCTGTGTTTTCTTGCACTGTCATACCTTCCCCTATATCACCGTGTTTTCGCGCACCTCACATACCTTCCCCTATGTTGTTGTGTTTTTGTCCACCTCTCATACCTTCCACCATATCGATGTGTTTTCGCGCACCTCTCATAGATTCCACTATATTGATGTGTTTTCGCACAACTCTCATAACTTCCTCCAAATTGCTATGTTTTCGTGCACCTCTCATACCTTCCCCTATGTCGCTCTGTTTTCCTGCACATCCCACAGTTTCCCATATAGCGTTGTGTTTTCACGCACCTCTCATACCTTCCGCTATATCGCTGTGCTTTCGCGCACCGCTCGTATCTTCCCCTGCATCGCTGCGCTTTTGCGCACCTCTCATAGCCTCCCCTATTTCGCCGTGTTTTCACGCACCTCCCATAGCTTCCTAAATACCGCTGTGTTTTCGCGTGCCTATCGTATCTTCTCCTATATCACTGTGTTATCGCGCACCTCTCATAGCTTCCCCTCTACCGCTGAGTTATCATGCACCTCCCATAGCTTCCCCTACATCTCTGTGTCTTCGCACACCTCTCATACCTTCCCCTATATCGCTATGTTTTTGCGCAACTCTCATAGCTTCCCATATATCGCTGTGTTTTCATGCACCTCTCATACATTACCCTGTATCACTGTGTTTTCACACACCTCCCATAGCTTTCCCATATCGCTATGTTTTCGCTCACCTCTTATAGATTCACCTATATCGCCGTGTTTCACGCACCTCCCATAGGTTCCCCTATATCACCGTGTATTTGCGCACCTCTCATACATTCCCCTGTAGCGCTGTGTTTTCGCGCACCTTGCATTGCTTCCCCTACATTGTTGTGTTTTCTGTCACCTCTTATACCTTCAGCTACATGGATGTGTTTTCCCGCACCTCTCGTAGTTTCCCCAATATCGATGTGTTTTCGCGCACCTCTCATAGCTTCCCCCATATCACTGTCTTATGGCGCACCTCTCATATCTTCCCCTATATCGGGGTGTTTTCGCAGACCTCTTATAACTTCAGCTATCTTGCTTTTTTCTAACGCACCCCTCATACCTTGCCCTATATCGCTGTGTTTTGACGCAACTCCCATACCTTCCCCTATATCGCAGTGTTTTCGTGCACCTCCTATAGCTTCCTCTATGTCACTGTGTTTTCACGCGCCTCGCGTACCTCCCCCTATACTACTGTGTTTTCACGCACCTCTCATACCGTCCCCTATATCGCTGCGTTTTCGCGCAGCTCTCATCAATTCCCCTATATTGCTGTGTTTTCACGCACCTCCCATACCTTCCCCTATATAGCTGTGTTTTCGGGCAGCTCCCATACCTCCCCCTATATCACTGTGTTTTCACACACCTCTCATTCCTTCACGTATATCGCGCAACTCCCGTAGTTTCCCCTATATCGAAGTGTTTTCACACACCTCTCATCCCTTCCCCTATATCGCTGTGTTTTCGCGCACTTCCCATAGCTTACCCTATATTGCTGTGTTTTCGCTCACCTCTCATAGCTTTGCCTATATCGCCTTGTTTTCGCACACCTCTCAAACCTTCACGTATATCGCCATGTGTTCACGCACCTCCCATAGCTTCCCCTATACTGCTGTGCTTTTGTGCACCTCTGAGAGTTTCCCCTATAACGCTGTGTTTTCATGCACCTCTCATACCCTCCCCTATACCGCTGTATTTTCGCTCACCTCTCATAGCTTTGCCTATATCGCCATGTTCTCACGCACCTCTCATACCTTCCCCTATATGGCTGTGTTTTCGCGCACTTCTCATAGCTTCCCCTTTCTCACTGTGTTTTCATGCACCTTGCATTCCTTCCCCTATATCCTTGTGTTTCGCGCACCTCCCATAGCTTCCACTATATCGCTGTGTTTTTGTGCACCTCACATAGCATCCCCTAGATCACTGTGTTTTCATGCATCTGCCATAGCTTCCCCTTTTTAGCTGAGATTTCGCTCATTTCTCATAACTTCCCCTATATGGCTGTGTTTTCCTGCACCTCTCATACATTCCCTGATATCACCGTGTTTCTGTGCACCTCTCATAGCTTTGCCTATTTCGCCTTGTTTTCGCACACCTCTCAAACCTTCACGTATATCGCCATGTGTTCGCGCACCTCCCATAGCTTCCCTTATACTGCTGTGTTTTTGTGCACCTCCCATAGCTTCCCCTATATCGCTGTGTTTTCGCGCATCTTTCATACCTTCCCCTTTTTAACTGTGTTTTTGGTCATATCTCATACCTTGCCTATATCGCCCTGTTTTCGCACACCTCTCATACCTTCCCCTATATCACCGTGTTTTCGCGCTCCTATCATTGCTTCCCCTATATCGCTGTGCTTTTGTGCACCTCTCATACCTTTCCCTATATCCCTGTGTTTTCACGCACCTCTCATAGCTTATGCTAAATCGCCGTGTTTTCATGCACCTGGCATACCTTTCACTATATCGTTTTGTTTTAGCGCACCTTTCATAGCTTCCCCTATATTGCTGTGTTTTCTTGCACCTCTCATAGCTTCCCATATATCGCTGTGTTTTCGCGCACTTCTCTTACCTTCCCTTGTATCGCTGTGTTTATGCACTCCTCCCATAGCTTTCTTTATATCGTTTTGTTTTAGCGCAACTCTCATACCTTCCACTATATCGCTGTGTTTTAGCGCAGCTCTCACAGCTTTGCCTATATCGCTGTGTTCTTGCGCAACTCTCATACCTTCCAATTTTTAGCTGTGTCATATCTCATACCTTGCCTATATCGCCCTGTTTTCGTACACCTATCATAGCTTCCCCAATATGGCTGTGTTTTCGCACACCTCCCATAGCTTCCCTTATATCGCTGTGTTTTCCCGCACCTCCCATAGCTTCCCCAATATCATTGTGTTTTCACACATCTCTGATACCTTCCCGTATATAGCTGTGTTTTCGCTCAGCTCTTATAGCTTCGCCTATATCGCCATCTTTTCGCGCACCTCTCACATCTTCCCCTATATCGCTGTGTGATCAAGCAGCTTTCATAGCTTCCCCTATATTGCTGTGATTTTGCATACCTCCCACAGCTTCCACTATATCGCTGTTTTTGCACACCTCTCATAGCTTCCCCTGGATCGCTCTTCTTTCACGCACCTCACATAGCGTCCCCTATATCGCCATGTATTTGCGCACCTTGCATACATTTCCCTATGTCGTTGTGTTTTTGTGCACCTCTCGTAGCTTCCCCTGTATCCATGTGTTTTCGCTCACCTCTCATAGCGGCCCTTATCACGCGTGTTTTCACAGACCTCTCATAGATTCCCCTATATCGCTGTGTTTTCGCGCTCCTCACATACCTTCCACGATATCGATGTGTTTTCGCGTACTTCTCATACCTTCCCCTATATCGCTGTGTTTTCACGCACATCCCATAGTTTCCCCTTTTTCGCCGTGTTTTCGCGCACCTCTCCAAGCTTCCCATAAATTGCGCTGTTTTCATGCACTTCTCCTGGCTTTCCCCAAATCGCTGTGTTTTTGCGCACCTCCCATATCTTCTCCCATATAGCCGTGCTCTGGACCACATCGCATAGCTTCCCCTACATTACTGTGTTTTCGCACACCGCTCATACCTTCTCCTATATCGCCGTCTTTTCATGCACCTCCCGTAGCTTCCCCAATATTGCTGTGTTTTCTTGCACTGTCATACCTTCCCCTATATCACCGTGTTTTCGCGCACCTCACATACCTTCCCCTATGTTGTTGTGTTTTTGTCCACCTCTCATACCTTCCACCATATCGATGTGTTTTCGCGCACCTCTCATAGATTCCACTATATTGATGTGTTTTCGCACAACTCTCATAACTTCCTCCAAATTGCTATGTTTTCGTGCACCTCTCATACCTTCCCCTATGTCGCTCTGTTTTCCTGCACATCCCACAGTTTCCCATATAGCGTTGTGTTTTCACGCACCTCTCATACCTTCCGCTATATCGCTGTGCTTTCGCGCACCGCTCGTATCTTCCCCTGCATCGCTGCGCTTTTGCGCACCTCTCATAGCCTCCCCTATTTCGCCGTGTTTTCACGCACCTCCCATAGCTTCCTAAATACCGCTGTGTTTTCGCGTGCCTATCGTATCTTCTCCTATATCACTGTGTTATCGCGCACCTCTCATAGCTTCCCCTCTACCGCTGAGTTATCATGCACCTCCCATAGCTTCCCCTACATCTCTGTGTCTTCGCACACCTCTCATACCTTCCCCTATATCGCTATGTTTTTGCGCAACTCTCATAGCTTCCCATATATCGCTGTGTTTTCATGCACCTCTCATACATTACCCTGTATCACTGTGTTTTCACACACCTCCCATAGCTTTCCCATATCGCTATGTTTTCGCTCACCTCTTATAGATTCACCTATATCGCCGTGTTTCACGCACCTCCCATAGGTTCCCCTATATCACCGTGTATTTGCGCACCTCTCATACATTCCCCTGTAGCGCTGTGTTTTCGCGCACCTTGCATTGCTTCCCCTACATTGTTGTGTTTTCTGTCACCTCTTATACCTTCAGCTACATGGATGTGTTTTCCCGCACCTCTCGTAGTTTCCCCAATATCGATGTGTTTTCGCGCACCTCTCATAGCTTCCCCCATATCACTGTCTTATGGCGCACCTCTCATATCTTCCCCTATATCGGGGTGTTTTCGCAGACCTCTTATAACTTCAGCTATCTTGCTTTTTTCTAACGCACCCCTCATACCTTGCCCTATATCGCTGTGTTTTGACGCAACTCCCATACCTTCCCCTATATCGCAGTGTTTTCGTGCACCTCCTATAGCTTCCTCTATGTCACTGTGTTTTCACGTGCCTCGCGTACCTCCCCCTATACTACTGTGTTTTCACGCACCTCTCATACCGTCCCCTATATCGCTGCGTTTTCGCGCAGCTCTCATCAATTCCCCTATATTGCTGTGTTTTCACGCACCTCCCATACCTTCCCCTATATAGCTGTGTTTTCGGGCAGCTCCCATACCTCCCCCTATATCACTGTGTTTTCACACACCTCTCATTCCTTCACGTATATCGCGCAACTCCCGTAGTTTCCCCTATATCGAAGTGTTTTCACACACCTCTCATCCCTTCCCCTATATCGCTGTGTTTTCGCGCACTTCCCATAGCTTACCCTATATTGCTGTGTTTTCGCTCACCTCTCATAGCTTTGCCTATATCGCCTTGTTTTCGCACACCTCTCAAACCTTCACGTATATCGCCATGTGTTCACGCACCTCCCATAGCTTCCCCTATACTGCTGTGCTTTTGTGCACCTCTGAGAGTTTCCCCTATAACGCTGTGTTTTCATGCACCTCTCATACCCTCCCCTATACCGCTGTATTTTCGCTCACCTCTCATAGCTTTGCCTATATCGCCATGTTCTCACGCACCTCTCATACCTTCCCCTATATGGCTGTGTTTTCGCGCACTTCTCATAGCTTCCCCTTTCTCACTGTGTTTTCATGCACCTTGCATTCCTTCCCCTATATCCTTGTGTTTCGCGCACCTCCCATAGCTTCCACTATATCGCTGTGTTTTTGTGCACCTCACATAGCATCCCCTAGATCACTGTGTTTTCATGCATCTGCCATAGCTTCCCCTTTTTAGCTGAGATTTCGCTCATTTCTCATAACTTCCCCTATATGGCTGTGTTTTCCTGCACCTCTCATACATTCCCTGATATCACCGTGTTTCTGTGCACCTCTCATAGCTTTGCCTATTTCGCCTTGTTTTCGCACACCTCTCAAACCTTCACGTATATCGCCATGTGTTCGCGCACCTCCCATAGCTTCCCTTATACTGCTGTGTTTTTGTGCACCTCCCATAGCTTCCCCTATATCGCTGTGTTTTCGCGCATCTTTCATACCTTCCCCTTTTTAACTGTGTTTTTGGTCATATCTCATACCTTGCCTATATCGCCCTGTTTTCGCACACCTCTCATACCTTCCCCTATATCACCGTGTTTTCGCGCTCCTATCATTGCTTCCCCTATATCGCTGTGCTTTTGTGCACCTCTCATACCTTTCCCTATATCCCTGTGTTTTCACGCACCTCTCATAGCTTATGCTAAATCGCCGTGTTTTCATGCACCTGGCATACCTTTCACTATATCGTTTTGTTTTAGCGCACCTTTCATAGCTTCCCCTATATTGCTGTGTTTTCTTGCACCTCTCATAGCTTCCCATATATCGCTGTGTTTTCGCGCACTTCTCTTACCTTCCCTTGTATCGCTGTGTTTATGCACTCCTCCCATAGCTTTCTTTATATCGTTTTGTTTTAGCGCAACTCTCATACCTTCCACTATATCGCTGTGTTTTAGCGCAGCTCTCACAGCTTTGCCTATATCGCTGTGTTCTTGCGCAACTCTCATACCTTCCAATTTTTAGCTGTGTCATATCTCATACCTTGCCTATATCGCCCTGTTTTCGTACACCTATCATAGCTTCCCCAATATGGCTGTGTTTTCGCACACCTCCCATAGCTTCCCTTATATCGCTGTGTTTTCCCGCACCTCCCATACCTTACCCAATATCATTGTGTTTTCACACATCTCTGATACCTTCCCGTATATAGCTGTGTTTTCGCTCAGCTCTTATAGCTTCGCCTATATCGCCATCTTTTCGCGCACCTCTCACATCTTCCCCTATATCGCTGTGTGATCAAGCAGCTTTCATAGCTTCCCCTATATTGCTGTGATTTTGCATACCTCCCACAGCTTCCACTATATCGCTGTTTTTGCACACCTCTCATAGCTTCCCCTGGATCGCTCTTCTTTCACGCACCTCACATAGCGTCCCCTATATCGCCATGTATTTGCGCACCTTGCATACATTTCCCTATGTCGTTGTGTTTTTGTGCACCTCTCGTAGCTTCCCCTGTATCCATGTGTTTTCGCTCACCTCTCATAGCGGCCCTTATCACGCGTGTTTTCACAGACCTCTCATAGATTCCCCTATATCGCTGTGTTTTCGCGCTCCTCACATACCTTCCACGATATCGATGTGTTTTCGCGTACTTCTCATACCTTCCCCTATATCGCTGTGTTTTCACGCACATCCCATAGTTTCCCCTTTTTCGCCGTGTTTTCGCGCACCTCTCCAAGCTTCCCATAAATTGCGCTGTTTTCATGCACTTCTCCTGGCTTTCCCCAAATCGCTGTGTTTTTGCGCACCTCCCATATCTTCTCCCATATAGCCGTGCTCTGGACCACATCGCATAGCTTCCCCTACATTACTGTGTTTTCGCACACCGCTCATACCTTCTCCTATATCGCCGTCTTTTCATGCACCTCCCGTAGCTTCCCCAATATTGCTGTGTTTTCTTGCACTGTCATACCTTCCCCTATATCACCGTGTTTTCGCGCACCTCACATACCTTCCCCTATGTTGTTGTGTTTTTGTCCACCTCTCATACCTTCCACCATGTCGATGTGTTTTCGCGCACCTCTCATAGATTCCACTATATTGATGTGTTTTCGCACAACTCTCATAACTTCCTCCAAATTGCTATGTTTTCGTGCACCTCTCATACCTTCCCCTATGTCGCTCTGTTTTCCTGCACATCCCACAGTTTCCCATATAGCGTTGTGTTTTCACGCACCTCTCATACCTTCCGCTATATCGCTGTGCTTTCGCGCACCGCTCGTATCTTCCCCTGCATCGCTGCGCTTTTGCGCACCTCTCATAGCCTCCTCTATTTCGCCGTGTTTTCACGCACCTCCCATAGCTTCCTAAATACCGCTGTGTTTTCGCGTGCCTATCGTATCTTCTCCTATATCACTGTGTTATCGCGCACCTCTCATAGCTTCCCCTCTACCGCTGAGTTATCATGCACCTCCCATAGCTTCCCCTACATCTCTGTGTCTTCGCACACCTCTCATACCTTCCCCTATATCGCTATGTTTTTGCGCAACTCTCATAGCTTCCCATATATCGCTGTGTTTTCATGCACCTCTCATACATTACCCTGTATCACTGTGTTTTCACACACCTCCCATAGCTTTCCCATATCGCTATGTTTTCGCTCACCTCTTATAGATTCACCTATATCGCCGTGTTTCACGCACCTCCCATAGGTTCCCCTATATCACCGTGTATTTGCGCACCTCTCATACATTCCCCTGTAGCGCTGTGTTTTCGCGCACCTTGCATTGCTTCCCCTACATTGTTGTGTTTTCTGTCACCTCTTATACCTTCAGCTACATGGATGTGTTTTCCCGCACCTCTCGTAGTTTCCCCAATATCGATGTGTTTTCGCGCACCTCTCATAGCTTCCCCCATATCACTGTCTTATGGCGCACCTCTCATATCTTCCCCTATATCGGGGTGTTTTCGCAGACCTCTTATAACTTCAGCTATCTTGCTTTTTTCTAACGCACCCCTCATACCTTGCCCTATATCGCTGTGTTTTGACGCAACTCCCATACCTTCCCCTATATCGCAGTGTTTTCGTGCACCTCCTATAGCTTCCTCTATGTCACTGTGTTTTCACGCGCCTCGCGTACCTCCCCCTATACTACTGTGTTTTCACGCACCTCTCATACCGTCCCCTATATCGCTGCGTTTTCGCGCAGCTCTCATCAATTCCCCTATATTGCTGTGTTTTCACGCACCTCCCATACCTTCCCCTATATAGCTGTGTTTTCGGGCAGCTCCCATACCTCCCCCTATATCACTGTGTTTTCACACACCTCTCATTCCTTCACGTATATCGCGCAACTCCCGTAGTTTCCCCTATATCGAAGTGTTTTCACACACCTCTCATCCCTTCCCCTATATCGCTGTGATTTCGCGCACGTCCCGTAGCTTCCCCTATATCGCCATGTTTTCGCACACCTCTCATATATTCCCCTATAGTGCTGTGTTTTGGCGCACCTCTCATAGCTTTCCCAAAACCTCTGTGTTTTCGCGCACCTACCATACATTCCCCTATATCGCTGTGTTTTCGCGCATCTCTCGTAGCTTCCTCATATCGATGTGTTTTTGCGCACCTCACATAGCTTCCTCTTATCGATGTGTTTTCACGCACCTCACATAGCTTCCCCTATATCGCTGTGTTTTCACGCACCTCACATTGCTTCTCCTACATCGTTGTGTTTTCGCACACCTCTGATACCTTCAACTATGTCGATGTGGTTTCTCCCACCTCCCGTAGCTACCCCAATATCGATGTGTTTTCACGCACCTCTCATATCTTCCCCTATATCGCCGTGTTTTCACAGACCTCTCATAACTTCCCCTATATTGCTGTGTTTTAGCGCACCTCTCATACCTTCCCTAAGATAGCTGTGTTTTGAAGCACCTCCCATAGCTTCCCATATATCGCATTGTTTTTGTGCACCTCTCATAGCTTCCCCGATATCGCTATGTTTTTGCACACCGCTCATACCTTCTCCTATATCGCCGTGTTTTTACGCACCTCCTATAGCATACCATATATCGCTGTGTTTTCACCGGCCTCTCATACCTTGCCCGATAGTGCTATGTTTTCACGCACCTCACATAGCTTCTCCTATATCGCTGTGTTTTCACGCACATCGCATTGCTTCCCCTACATGGTTGTGTTTTCGCGCACCTCTCGTAGCTTCCCCAATATCGATGTGTTTTCGCGCACCTCTCATACCTTCCCCTATGTCGCTGTGTATTCACGCAACTCTCATATCTTCCCCCATATCACTGTATTTTTGCGCACCTCTCATATCTTCCCCTATATCGCCGTGTTTTCGCAGACCTCTCATAACTTGCCTATATTGCTGTGTTTTAGCGCACCTCTCATACCTTCCCTTATATAGCTGTGTTTTGATGCACCTCCCATAGCTTCCCATATATCGTAGTGTTTTCGTGCACCTCTCATACATTCTGCTACATCGCCGTGTTTTCGCAATCCTCTCATACCTTCAACGATATTGCTGTGTTTTCGCACATGTTCCATACCTTCCCATAAATTGCTGTGATTTCACGCACCTCCCACAGCTTCCCCAATATTGCTGTGTTTTTGCGGACATCTCATACCTTCTGTTGTATCGATGTGTTTTCACACACTTCTCATTGCTTCATCCATATCGCTGTGTTTTCGCGCATGTCTCAGAGCTTCCCCTATATTGCTGTGTTTTCACAGACCTCTCATGACTTCCCCTATATTGCTGTGTTTTAGCGCACCTCTCATACCTTCTCCTATATCGCTGTGTTATTGTGCACCTCTCATAGCTTCCCATATATTGCGATGTTTTCACGCACCCAGATCGCTATTTTTTCGCGCAACTCTCATAGTTTCCCCTATATCGCCGTGTTTTCGCGCACCGCACATAGCTTCCCCTACATCTCTGTGTCTTGGCGCACCTCTCATACCTTGTCCTATATCGCTATGTTTTCGCGTAACTCCCATAGCTTCCCAAATATCACTGTGTTTTCGTGCATCTCTCATATGTTCCCCTGTATCACCGTGTTTACACACACCTCCCATAGCTTTCGCATATCGCTATGTTTTTGCGCAACTCCCATAGCTTCCCCTATATCGCTGTGTTTGGCACACTTCGCATAGCTTCCCCTACATCACTGTGTTTTCTTGCACCTCTAATACCTTCCCATATATCGCTTGTTTTTGTGCACCTCTCATACTTTCCCCTGTATCACTGTGTTTTCACACACCTCCCATAGCTTCCCTAATATCGCCATGTTTTTGCGCACCTGGCCTAGATTCCCCTATATCGCTGTGTTTTTGCTCACCTTGCATAGCTTCCCCTACATTGCAGTGTTTTCTAGCACCTCTCATACCTTCCCCTATATTACTGTGTTTTCCCTCACCTCTTAGAGATTCCCCTATTTCGCGGTGTTTTCGCTAACCTGTCATAACTTCCCCTAAGTTGCCGTGTTTCCGCGCACCTCGCATACCTTCAACGATATTGCTGTGTTTTTGCGCATGTCCCATACCTTCCCATATATTGCTGTGATTTTGTGCACCTCCCATAGCTTCCCCTATACTGCTGTGTTTTAGCTCACCTGTCATACCTTCCCCTATATCGCCCTGCTTTCGCGCACCCCTCATAACTTCCCATATATCGCCATGTTTTCGTGCACCTCTGATACCTTCTCCTATATCGCCGTGTTTTCGCGCACCTCTCACAGCTTCCCCCAAATCACTGCTTTTTTGCGCACCTCTCATACATTCCGCTATAGCGCTGTATTTTCGTGCACCTCGCATTGCTTCCCCTACATTGTTGTGTTTTCTCGCACCTCTTATACCTTCAGCTACGTGGATGTGTTTTCGCGCACCTCTCGTAGCTTCCCCCATATCACTGTCTTTTTGCGCACCTCTCATATCTTCCCTTATATCGGGGTGTTTTCGCAGACCTCTTATAACTTCCGCTATAATGCTGTGTTTTAGCGCACCTCTCATGCATTCCCATATGTCGCTGTGTTTTGACGCACCTCCCATACCTTCCCATATATCGCAGTGTTTTCACACACCTCTCATAGCTTCCCCTATATCGCAGTGTTTTTGCGCACCTCTCATACCTTCTCCTATATCACCGCGTTTTCTTACACCACCTATAGCTTCCTGTATATCACTGTGTTTTCACATGCCTCGCATACCACCCCCTATATTACTGTGTTTTTAAACACCTCTCATATCGTCCCCTATATCGCTGAGTTTCGGGCAGATCCCATACCTTCCCCTATATCGATGTGTTTTCACGCACCTCCCATACCTTCCCCTATATAGCTGTGTTTTCGGGCAGCTCCAATACCTTCCCCTATATCGATGTATTTTCACGCACCTCTCATCCCTTCCCCATATCGCTGTGATTTCACGCACATCCCAGAACTTCCCCTATATCACTGCATTTTCTCTCACCTTTCATACCTTCCCCTATATCGTCGTGTTTTTGCAGACGCCTCATGCCTTCCCCTATATTGCTGTGTTTTAGCACATTCCTGATACCTTCCCCTATATCGCTGTTTTTTCATGCACCTCTCGTCACTTCCCCTATATCGCTCTGCTTTCACGCACCTCCCATAGTTTCCCCTACATCGCTGTGCCTTTGCACACCTCTCATACCTTCCCCTATATCACTGTGTTATCGTGCACCTCTCATAGCTTCCCATATATTGCGATGTTTTCACGCACCTCCCATAGCTTTCCAATATCATTGTGTTATCGCACACCTCTGATACCTTCACCAATATCGCTGTGTTTTCGCTCACCTCTTATAGCTTCCCCTATATTGCGAAGTTTTCGCGCACCACTCATATCTTCCACTATATCGCCGTGTTTTCGCACGCGTCCCATAAATTCACGTATATTGCTGTGTTTCCGCGCACCTCCCATAATTTCCCATATATCGCCGTGTTTTCGCGCACCTCTCATACATTCCCCTATAGTGCTGTGTTTTCGCACACCTCTCATAGCATTCCCAAAATCTGTGTTTTCGCGCACCTCTCCTAAATTCCACTATATCACTGTGTTTTTGCTCACCTCATATAGCTGCCACTATATCGCCGTGTTTTCGCGCAGCTCTCATACCTTCCCCTATAGAGGGACGTTTTCTCTCACCTCTCATACCTTCCCCTATATCGCCGTGTTTTCATGTACCTCTCATGCCTTCCCCTATATTGCTGTGTTTTAGCACACGTTCCATAGCTTCCCCTATGTCGCTGTGCTCTCGTGCACTTCTCATCACTTCCCCTATATCGCTCTGCATTCGCGCAGCTCCCATAGCTTCCCCTACATCGCAGTGTTTTAGGGTACCTCTCATAACTTCCCTTATATTGCCTTGTTTGCACTTGCCTCCCATAGCTTCCCCTATGTCGCCGTGTTTTCGCTCACCTCTCATAAATTCCCCTATATCTGAGAAGAGCAAGAAGGGGCATGATAAGGCCTTGGTGAGTAGGGTAAAGGAAAACCCCAAGGCATTCTTCAATTATGTGAAGAAAAAAAGGATGACAGGAATGAAGGTAGGACCGATTAGAGATAAAGGTGGGAAGATGTACCTGGAGGCTGTGGAAGTGAGCGAGGTCCTCAATGAATACTTATTTTCAGTATTCACCAATGAGAGGAAACTTGATGATGGTGAGGACAATATGAGTGAGGTTGATGTTCTGGAGCATGCTGATTATTAAGGGAGGGGAGGTGTTGGAGTTGTTAAAATACATTAGGACAGATAAGTCCCCGGGGCCTGACGGAATATTCCCCAGGCTGCTCCACGAGGCGAGAGAAGAGATTGCTGAGCCTCTGGCTAGGATCTTTATGTCCTCGTTGGCCACGGGAATGGTACCGGAGGATTGGAGGGAGATGAATGTTGTTCCCTTGTTCAAAAAAGGTAGTAGGGATAGTCCGGGTAATTATAGACCAGTAAGCCTTACGTCTGTGGTGGGAAAGCTGTTGGAAAAGATTCTTAGAGATAGGATCTATAGACATTTAGAGAATCATGGTCTGATCCGGGACAGTCAGCATGGCTTTGTGACGGACAGAACGTGTCTAACAAGCCTGATAGAGTTCTTTGAGGAGGTGACCAGGCATATAGATGAGGGTAGTGCAGTGGATGTGATCTATATGGATTTTAGTAAGGCATTTGACAAGGTTCCACACGGTAGGCTTATTCAGAAAGTTAGAAGGCATGGGATCCAGGGAAGTTTGGCCAGGTGGATTCAGAGTTGGCTTGCCTGCAGAAGGCAGAGGGTGGTGGTGGAGGGAGTACATTCAGATTGGAGGATTGTGACTAGTGGTGTCCCACAAGGATCTGTTCTGGGACCTCTACTTTTCATGATTTTTTATTAAAGACCTGGATGTGGGGGTAGAAGGGTGGGTTGGCAAGTTTGCAGACGACACAAAGGTTGGTGGTGTTGTAGATAGTGTAGAGGATTGTCAAAGATTGCAGAGAAACATTGATAGGATGCAGAAGTGGGCTGAGAAGTGGCAGATGGAGTTCAACGCAGAGAAGTGTGAGGTGGTACACTTTGGAAGGACAAACTCCAAGGCAGAGTACAAAGTAAATGGCAGGATACTTGGTAGTGTGGAGGAGCAGAGGGATCTCGGGGTACATGTCTACAGATCCCTGAAAGTTGCCTCACAGGTGGATAGGGTAGTTAAGAAAGCTTATGTTAAGTTAGCTTTCATAAGTTGAGGGATAGAGTTTAAGAGTCGTGATGTAATGATGCAGCTCTATAAAACTCTGGTTAGGCCACACCAGTTCTGGTCACCTCACTATAGGAAGGATGTGGAAGCACTGGAAAGGGTACAGAGGGGATTTATCAGGATGCTGCCTGGTTTAGAGAGTATGCATTATGATCAGAGATTAAGGGAGCTAGGGCTTTATTCTTTGGAGAGGAGGAAGATGAGAGGAGACATGATAGAGGTGTACAAGATAATAAGAGGAATAGATAGAGTGCACCTCTTCCCCAGGGCACCACTGCTCAATACAAGAGGACATGGCTTTAAGGTAAGGGGTGGGAAGTTTAAGGGGGATATTAGAGGAAGGTTTTTTACTCAGAGAGTGGTTGGTACGTGGAATGCACTGCCTGAGTCAGTGGTGGAGGCAGATACACTAGTGAAGTTTAAGAGTCTACTAGACAGGTATATGGAGGAATCTAAGGTGGGGGCTTATATGGGAGGCAGGGTTTGAGGGTCAGCACAACATTGTGGGCCAAAGGGCCTGTACTGTGCTGTACTATTCTATATATATATCTATATATACATCGCCGTGTTTTTGCGCACCTCTCATACCTTCCCATATATTGCCGTGATTTCGCGCACATCCCACAGCTTCCCCTATATTGCTGCGTTTTTGCGGACATTTCATACCTTCTGCTGTATCGATGTGTATTCGCACACCTCTCACTGCTTCCCCTATATCGCTGTGTTTTCGCGCACGTCTCAGAGCTTCCTCTATATTGCTGTATTTTCGCAGACCTCTCATCCCTTCCCCTATATTGCTGTGTTTTAGCGCACCTCTCATACCTTCCCCTATATCGCCCTGCTTTCACGCACTTCTCATAGCTTCCCATATAATCGCCTTGTTTTCGCGCACCTCTCATATATTCCACGATAGCGCTGTGTTTTTGCGCACATCTCACAGCTTCCCCTATATCGCTATGTTTTGGCGCAACTCCCATAGCTTCCCATATATCGCTGTGTTTTTGTGCACCTCTCATACGTTCCCCTGCATCGCTGTGTTTTCGCACACCTCCCATAGCTTCCTCAAGATCGCTGTGTTTTCCCGCACCTTCCATAGCTTCCCAACATCATTGTGTTTTCGCGCACCTCTGATACCTTCCCCAATATCACTGGTTTTCGCTCACCTCCTATAGCTTCCTCTATATCGCCATGTTTTCGTGCACCACTCATATCTTCCACTATATCGCTGTGTTTTCGCGCGCGTCCCATAACTTCCCGTATATTGCTGTGTTTCCGCATATTCCAGTTTCCCATATATTGCCGTGCTATCGCGCACCTCCCATAGGTTCCCATATATCACCATGTTTTCGTGCACCTCTCATGCATTCCCCTATAGCGCTGTGTTTTCGTGCACCTCTCATAGCTTTCCCAAAATCTCTGTGTTTTAGCACACCTCTCCTACATTCCACTATATCGCTGTGTTTTTGCTCACCTCTCACAGCTGCCACTATATCGCCGTGTTTTCACGCAGCTCTCATACCTTCCCCTATAGAGCTGCGTTTCCTCTCACCTCTCATACCTTCCCCTACATTGCTGTGTTTTCGCGCACCTCTCATACTTTCCCCTATATCGCCTGTTTTCGCAGACCTCTCGTGCCTTCCCCTATATTGCTGTGTTTTAGCACACCTTCCATAGCTTCCCCTGTGTCACTGTGCTCTCGTGCACCTCTCATCACTTCCCCTATATCGCTCTGCTTTCGCGCACCTCCCATAGCTTCCCCTACATCGCAGTGTTTTAGGGCACCTTTCATAACTTCCCCTTTCTTGCCCTGTTTGCACTTGCCTCCCATAGCTTCCCATATATCGCCGTGTTTTTGCGTACCTCTCGTAGCTTCCCATATATTGCGATTTTTTTCGCACGCCTCTCATAGTTTCCCCCAAACCGCTGTGTTTTCGCACACCTCTCATAGCTTCTTGTACATCGCCGTGTTTTCACAAACTTCGCTTAGCCTCCCCTACATCGCTGTGTTTTCGCGTACCTCTCATACCTTCCCCTGCATCGCTGTGTTTTCGCGTACCGCACATACCTTCTCCTATATCGCTGAGTTTTCACGCACCTCCCATCGCTTCCCCTATATCGCCGTGTTTTCGCGCACCGCACATAGCTTCTCCTACATCTCTGTGTCTTCGCGCACCTGTCATACCTTCTCCTATATCTCTGTTTTCGCACAACTCCCATAGATTCCCATATATCGCCGTGTTTTCACACACCATTCATAGCTTCCCCTATATCGCAGTGTTTTCGCACACCTCTCATACCTTCTCCTATATCGCCGTGTTTTTGCGCACCTCCTATAGCTTCCTCTATATCACTGTGTTTTCACGCGCCTCGCATACCACCACCTATATTGCTGTGTTTTCATGTACCTCTCATACCTTCCCCTCTATTGCTGTGTCTTCGCAGACCTCTCATACCTTCCCCTATATCGCTGTGTTTTAGCGCACCTCTGATACCTTCCCTTATATCACTGTTTTTTCACGCACCTCCCATAGCTTCCCCTACGTCGCTGTGCTTTTGCACACCTCTCATAGCTTCCCATATATTGCGATGTTTTCGCGCTCTTCTCATACATTCCCCTATATCGCCATGTTTTTGCGCACCTCGCATAGTTTCCCCTACATCGCAGTGTTTTTGCGCACAACTCATACCTTCTCCTATAACGTCGTGTTTTCACGCAAGTCCCATAGCTTCCTCTATATCGCTGTTTTCTCGCACCTCTCATACCTTCCCCTACATTGCCGTGTTTTCGTGCACCTCTCATACCTTCACCTACATCGCAGTGTTTTCGCGCACCTCTCATACCTTCAACGATATGGCTGTGTTTTCGCGCATGCCCCACACATTCCCATATATTGCTGTGATTTTGCGCACTTCCCATAGCTTCCCCTATATAGCTGTGTTTTTGTGGACATCTCACACCTTCTGCTGTATTGAAGTGTTTTTGCACACCTCTCATAGCTTCCCCCAAATTGCTGTTTTTTCGCGCACCTCTCATAGTTTCCCCTATATCGCGATGTTTTCGCGCACTGCACATAGCTTCCCCTACATCTCCGTGTCTTCGCATACCTCTCATACCTTCTCTTGTATCGCTATGTTTTGGCGCAACTCCCATAGCTTCACATATATCGCTGTGTTTTCGTGCACCTCTCCTACGTTCCCCGTATCACTGCTTTTTCGCACACCTCCCATAGCTTTCCCATATAACTGTGTTTTCGCGCAGGTCTCATAGCTTCCCCTATATCGCTGTGTTTTCCCGCACCTCCCATAGGTTCCCAATATCATTGTGTTTTTGCGCACCTCTGATACCTTCCCCAATATCGCTGTGTTTTCGCGCACCTCTCCTACATTCCACTATATCGCTGTGTTTTCGCGCACTTCTCTTAGCTTCCCCATGTGGATGTGTTTTTGCGCACCTCTCATACCTTCCCCTATTTCGCTGTGTTTTCGCGCACCTCTCATACCTTCCCCAATATCACTGTGTTTTCGCGCACATGTCATATCTTCTCCTATATCGCTGTTTTTTCTGCGCACCTCTCATATCTTCCCCTACATCGCGGTGTTATCGCACACCTCTCATAGATTCCCCTATATCGCTCTATTTTCGCGCATTTCTCATACCTTCCCCTATATCGCTGTGTTTTGCTCACCTTTCATAGCTGCCACTATATTGCCATGTTTTCGCGCAGCTCTCATACCTTCCCCTACAGAGCTGCATTCTGTCTCACCTCTCATACCTTCCGCTAATTCGCCGTGTTTTCGCGTACCTCTCATATCTTCCCCTGCATCACTGTGTTTTTGCACACTTCTCATACCTTCCCCTATATCGCCGTGTTTTCGCAGACCTCTCATGCTTTCCCCTATATTGCTGTGTTTTCGCACACCTCTGATACCTTCCCCTATATCGCTGTTTTTTCACACACCTCCCATAGCTTCCCCTATGTCGCTGTGCTTTCGTGCACCTCTCATCACTTCGTCTATATTGCTCAGCTTTCGCGCACCTCCCTTAGCTTCCCCTACATCGCTGTGCTTTTGCGCACCTCTCATGCCTTCCCCTATATCGCCCTGCTTTCACGCACCTCCCATAGCTTCCCATATATCGCCATGTTTTTGCGCACCTCACATACCTTCCCCTATATCACTGTGTTATCGTGCACCTCTCATAGCTAACCCTTTACCGCGCGTCCCATAACTTCCTGTATATTGCTGTGTTTTCGCGCACCTCCCATAGGTTCCCCTATATCGCCATGTTTTCGCGCACCTCTCATACAGTCCCCTATAGCGCTGTTTTCGCGCACCTCTCATAGCTTTCCCAAAATCTCTGTGTTTTCGCTCACCTACATTCCACTATATCGCTGTTTTTGCTCACCTCTCATAGCTGCCACTATATCGCCGTGTTTTCGTGCAGCTCTCATACCTTCCCCTATATCGCCGTGTTTCAGCGCACCTCTGATACCTTCCCCTATTTTTGCTGTTTTTTCACGCACCTCTCATACCTTCCCCAATATCACCGTGTTTTCACGCACATGTCATATCTTCTCCTATATCGCTGTGTCATCAAGCAGCTCTCATAACTTCCCTTATATTGCTCAGTTTTCACGCATCTCCCATAGCTTCCCCTATGTTGCTGTGCTTTTGTGCACCTCTCATCACTTCCTCTATATCGCTCTGCTTTCACGCACCTCCCATAGCTTCCCCTACATCGCTGTGCTTTTGCGCACCTCTCATTCCTTCCCCTGTATCGCTGTGATTTCGCACACCTCCCATAGCTTCCCCTATATCGCTGTGTTTTTGCTCACTTCTCATAGCTGCCACTATATTGCCATGTTTTCGCGCAGCTCTCATACCTTCCGCTAATTCGCTGTGTTTTTGCGCACCTCTTGTACCTTCCCCTATATCGCCGTGTTTTCGCAGACCTCTCATGCCTTCCCCTATATTGCTGTGTTTCAGCACACCTCAGATACCTTCCCCTTTATCACTGTTTTTTCACGCACCTCCCATAGCTTCCCCTATGTTGCTGTGTTTTCGTGCACCTCTCATCACTTCCTCTATATCGTTCTGCTTTCACACACCTCCCACAGCTTCCCCTACATTGCTGTGCTTTTGCGCACCTCTCATGCCTTCCCCTATATCGCCCTGCTTTCACGCACCTCCCATAGCTTCCCATATATCGGCGTGTTTTTGCGCACCTCTCATACCTTCCCCTATAACGCTGTGTTATCGTGCACCTCTCATAGCTAACCCCCACCACTGTGTTCTCGTGCACCTCTCATAGCTTCCCCTATATCACTATGTTTTCTCGCACCTCTCATACCTTCCACTATATCACTACGTTTTCGCGCAACTCCTGTAGCTTCCCATATATCGCTGTGTTTTCGCACACCTCCCATAGCTTTGCCTATATCGCCGTGTTCTCACGCACCTCTCATACCTTCCCCTTTTTAGCTGAGTTTTCGCTCATCTGTCATACCTACTCCTATATCTCAGTGTTTTTGTGCACCTCCTATAGCTTCCTCAATATCGCTGTGTTTTCGTGCACCTCTCATACCTTCCCCTGTATCACTGTGTTTTCCCGCAACTCCCATTGCTTTCCAATATCATTGTGTTTCTGCGCACCTCTCATAGCTTCCCCTATATCACTATGTTTTCTCGCACCTCTCATACCTTCCACTATATCACTACGTTTTCGCGCAACTCCCGTAGCTTCCCATATATCGCTGTGTTTTTGCTCATCTCTCATAGCTTTGCCTATATCGCCGTGTTCTCACGCACCTCTCATACCTTCCCCTTTTTAGCTGAGTTTTCGCTCATCTGTCATACCTACTCCTATATCGCTGTGTTTTTGTGCACCTCTCATACCTTCCCCTGTATCACTGTGTTTTCCCGCAACTCCCATTGCTTTCCAATATCATTGTGTTTCTGCGCACCTCCCATAGGTTCCCCTATATCGCCATGTTTTCGCACACCTCTCATACATTCCCCTGTAGCGCTGTTTTCGCGCACCTCTCATAGCTTTTCCAAAATCTCTGTGTGTTCGTGCACCTCTTCTACATTCCACTATATCGCTATGTTTTCGCGCACTTCTCTTAGCTTCCCAATATCAATGTGTTTTCGCGCACCTCTCATACCTTCCCCTATTTCGCTGTGTTTTCACGCACCTCGCATTGCTTCCCCTACATAGCCGTGTTTCTGCGCACCTCTCATATCTTCCCCTATATCGCGGTGTTATCGCACACGTCTCATAGCTTCCCCTATATCGCTATGTTTTCGCGCACTTCTCATACTTTCCCCTATATCGCTGTGTTTTTGCGCACCTCTCGTACCTTCCCCTATATCGCCGTGTTTTCGCAGACCTCTCAAGCCTTCCCCTATATTGCTGTGTTTCAGCACACCTCAGATACCTTCCCCTTTATCACTGTTTTTTCACGCACCTCCCATAGCTTCCCCTATGTTGCTGTGTTTTCGTGCACCTCTCATCACTTCCTCTATATCGCTCTGCTTTCACACACCTCCCATAGCTTCCCCTACATTGCTGTGCTTTTGCGCACCTCTCATGCCTTCCCCTATATCGCCCTGCTTTCACACACCTCCCATAGCTTCCCATATATCGGCGTGTTTTTGCGCACCTCTCATACCTTCCCCTATATCACTGTGTTATCGTGCACCTCTCATACCTTCCCCTATAACACTGTGTTATCGTGCACCTCTCATAGCTAACCCCCTACCACTGTGTTCTCGTGCACCTCTCATAGCTTCCCCTATATCACTATGTTTTCTCGCACCTCTCATACCTTCCACTATATCACTACGTTTTTGCGCAACTCCCGTAGCTTCCCATATATCGCTGTGTTTTCGCACACCTCCCATAGCTTCCCCTATATCGCTGTGTTTTCCCACACCTCCCATTGCTTTCCAATATCATTGTGTTTTTGCGCACCTCTGATACCTTCCCCAATATCGCTGTGTTTTCACTTACCTCTTATAGATTCCACTATATCGCTGTGTTTTTGCGTGCGTCCCGTAACTTCCTGTATATTGCTGTGTTTCCGCACACCTCCCATAGGTACCTCTATACCGCCATGTTTTCGCGCACCTCTCATACTTTCCCCTATTTCGCTGTGTTTTCACGCACCTCGCCTTGCTTCCCTACATCACTGTGTTTCTGCACACCTCTCATATCTTCCCCTACATCACGGTGTTATCGCACACCTCTCATAGCTTACCCTATATCGCTCTATTTTCGCGTAATTCTCATACCTTCCCCTATATCGCTGTGTTTTTGCTCACCTCTCATAGCTACAACTATATTGCCATGTTTTCACGCAGCTCACATACCTTCCCCTATAGAGCTGCGTTCTCTCTCACGTCTCATACCTTCCGCTAATTCGCCGTGTTTTCTCGTACCTCTAATACATTCCCCTACATCGCTATGTTTTTGCGCACCTCTCATACCTTCCCCATATTGCTGTTTTTTCACGCACCTCTCATACCTTCCCCAATATCACTGTGTTTTCACGCACATGTCATATCTTCTCCTATATCGCTGTTTTTTCTGCGCACCTCTCATACCTTCCCCTATATCGCCGTGTTTTCGCAGACCTCTCATGACTTCCCGTATATTGCTGTTTCAGCGCACCTCTGATACCTTCCCCTATATCGCTGTTTTTTCACACACCTCTCATACCTTCCCCAATATCACTGTGTTTTCGCGCACATGTCATATCTTCTCCTATATCGCTGTGTCATCAATCAGCTCTCATAACTTCCCCTATATTGCTCAGTTTTCACGCATCTCCCATAGCTTCCCCTATGTTGCTGTTCTTTCGTGCACCTCTCATCACTTCCTCTATATCGCTCTGCTTTCACGCACCTCCCATAGCTTCCCCTACATCGCTGGGCTTTTGCGCACCTCTCATGCCTTCCTCAATATTGCCCTGCTTTCACGCACCTCCCATAGCTTCCCATATATCGGCGTGTTTTTGCGCACCTCTCATACCTTCCCCTATATCATTGTGTTCTCCTGCACCTCTCACAGCTTCCCATATATTGAGATGTTTTCACGCACCTTCCATAGGTTCCCCTATATCGCTATGATTTCTCGCACCTCTCATACCTTCCCCTATATCACTATGTTTTCGCGCAACGCCCATAGCTTCCCATATATCGCTGTGTTTTCGCACACCTCCCACAGCTTCCCTATATCGTTGTGTTTTCCCGCACCTCCCATTGCTTTCCAATATCATTGTGTTTTCGTGCACCTCTGATACCTTCCCCAATATCGCTGTGTTTTCGCTTACTTCCTATAGCTTCCCCTATATCGCGATGTTTTCGCGCACCACTCATATCTTGCAATATATCGCTGTGTTTTCGCGTGCGTCCCACAACTTCTCGTATATTGCTGTGTTTCCGCACACCTCCCATACGTTCCCCTATATCGCCATGTTTTCGCGCACCTCTCATACATTCCCCCAAAGCGTTGTTTTCGCGCACTTCTCTTAGCTTCCCCATATCGATGTGTTTTCGCGCACCTCTCATACCTTCCCCTATTTCGATGTGTTTTCACGCACCTCGCATTGCTTCCCCTACATCGCCGTGTTTCTGCGCACCTCTCATATCTTCCCCTACATCGCTGTGCTTTTGCGCACCTCTCATGCCTTCCTCTATATCGCCCTGCTTTCACGCACCTCCCATAGCTTCCCATATATCGGCGTGTTTTAGTGCACCTCTCATACCTTCCCCAATATCACTGTGTTCTCGTGCACCTCTCACAGCTTCCCATATATTGAGATGTTTTCACACACCTCCCATACATTCCCGTATTTTGCTACGTTTCGCGCAACTCCCATAGCTTCCCATATATCGCTGTGTTTTCGCACACCTCCCATAGCTTCCCCTATACCACTGTGTTTTCCCGCACCTCTCATTGCTTTCCAATATCATTGTGTTTTTGTGCACCTCTGATACCTTCCCCAATATCGCTGTTTTCGCTTACATCTTATAGCTTCCCCTATATCGCGATGTTTTCGCACACCACTCATATCTTCCACTATATCACTGTGTTTTTGCGTGCGTCCTGTAACTTTCCGTATATTTCTGTGTTTCCGCACACCTCCCATAGGTTCCCCTATCTCGCCACATTTTCGTGCACTTCTCATACATCCCCTATAGCGCTGTGTTTTTGCGCATCTCTCATAGCTTTCCCAAAATCTCTGTGTATTCGCGCACCTCTCATATCTTCTCCTATTTCTCCGTGTTTTCAGGCACCTCAGATAGGTTCCCCTATATCGCTGTGATTTCGCTCACCTCTTATAGCTTCCTCTAGATCGCCGTGTTTTCGCGCACCTCTCATATCTTCCACTATATCGCTGTGTTTTCGCGCACGTCCCATAACTTCCCGTATATTGCTGTGTTTAGGTGCACCTCCCACAGCTTTGCATATATCGCCGTGGTTTCGCGCACCTCTCATACATTCCCCTACATCGCCGTGTTTTTGCGCACCTCTCATACCTTCCCCTATATTGGTTTGTTATCACGCACTTCTCATAGCTTCCCCTCTACCGCTGTGTTTTCCTGCACCTCTCATAGCTTCCCATATATTGCGACGTGTTCATGCACCTCTCATAGCTTCCCCCAAATCGCTGTTTTCGCGCACCTCTCTTAGCTTCCACTATAACGCTGAGTTTTCGCGCACCTCGCATTGCTTCCCTACATCTCTGTGTTTTTGCGCACCTCTCATATCTTCTCCTATATCGCCGTGTTCTCACCCACCTCTCATACCTTCCTCTTTTTAGCTGAGTTTTCGCTCATCTGTCATACCTACTCCTATATCGCCGTGTTTTTGTGCACCTCCTATAGCTTCCTCAATATCGCTGTGTTTTCGTGCACCTCTCACACCTTCCCCTATATCACTGTGTTTTCCCGCAACTCCCATTGCTTTCCAATATCATTGTGTTTTCGCACACCTCTGATACCTTCCCCAATATCGTTGTGTTTTCGCTTACCTCTTATAACTTCCCCTATATCGCGATGTTTTCGCGCACCACTCATATCTTCCACTATATCACTATGTTTTTGCGCGCGTCCCATAACTTCCTGTATATTGCTGTGTTTCTGCGCACCTCCCATAGGTTCCCCTATATCGCCATGTTTTTGCGCACCTCTCATGCATTCCCCTATAGCGCTGTTTTCGCGCACTTCTCTTAGCTTCCCCATATCGATGTGTTTTCGTGCACCTCTCATACCTTCCCCTATTTCGCTGTGTTTTCACGCACCTCGCATTGCTTCCTCTACATTGCAGTGTTTCTGCACACCTCTCATATCTTCCCATACATCGCGGTGTTATCGCACACGTCTAATAGCTTCCCTTATATCGCTCTATTTTCGCGCACTTCTCATACATTCCCCGATATCGCTGTGTTTTTGCTCACCTCTCATAGCTGTCACTATATTGCCATGTTTTCGCGCAGCTCTCAAACCTTCCCCTGTAGAGCTGCGTTCTGTCTCACCTCTCATATGTTCCGCTAATTCGCCGTGTTTTCGCGTACCTCTCATACATTCCCCTGCATCGCTGTGTTTTTGCGCACCTCTGATACCTTCCACTATATCGCTGTTTTTTCACACACCTCCCATAGCTTCCCCTATGTTGCTGTGCTTTTGTGCACCTCTCATCACTTCCTCTATATCGCTCTGCTTTCACGCACCTCCCATAGCTTCCCCTACATCGCTGTGCTTTTGCGCACCTCTCATGCATTCCCCTATATCACCCTGCTTTCACGCAACTCCCATAGCTTCCCATATATCGCCGTGTTTTTACGCACCTCTCATACCTTCCCCTATATCACTGTGTTATCGTGCACCTCTCATAGCTAACCCTCTACCGCTGTGTTCTCTTGCACCCCTCATAGCTTCCCATATATTGAGATGTTTTCACGCACCTCCCATAGGTTCCCCTATATCGCTATGTTTTCTCACACCTCTCATACCTTCCCCTATATCGCTATGTTTTCGCACACTTCCCATAGCTTCCCATATATCGCTGTGTTTTCCCGCACCTCCCATTTCTTTCCAATATCATTGTGTTTTCGCGCACCTCTGATACCTTCCCCACTATCGCTGTGTTTTCGCTTACCTCTTATAGCTTACCCTATATCGCGATATTTTCGCACACCACTCATATCTTCCCCTACATCGCTGTGCTTTTACGCATCTCTCATGCCTTCCCCTATATCGCCCTGCTTTCACACACCTCCAATAGCTTCCCATATATCGGCGTGTTTTTACGCACCTCTCATACCTTCCCCTATATCACTGTGTTATCGTGCACCTCTCATAGCTAACCCTCTACCGATGTGTTCTCGTGCACCTCTCATAGTTTCCCATATATTGAGATGTTTTCATGTACCTTCCATAGGTTCCTCTATATCGCTATGTTTTCTCGCACCTCTCATACCTTCCCCTATATCGCTACGTTTTCGCGCAACTCCCATAGCTTCCGATATATCGCTGTGTTTTTGCACACCTCTGATACCTTCCCCAATATCGCTGTGCTTTGGCTTACCTCTTATAGCTTCCCCTATATTGCGATGTTTTCACGCACCACTCATATCTTCCACTATATCACTGTGTTTTCGCGTGCGTCCCATAGCTTCCCGTATATTGCTGTGTTTCCGCGCACCTCCCATAGGTTCCCCTATCTCGCCAGGTTTTCGTGCACCTCTCGTATATTCCCCTATAGCACTGTTTTTGCGCACCTCTCATAGCTTTCCCAAAATCCCTGTGTTTTTGCGCACCTCTCATATCTTCTCCTATATCACCGTGTTTTCACTCACCTCACATAGGTTCCCCAATATCGCTTTATTTTCTTGCACCTCTCATGCCTTCCCTTATATCTCTCTGCTTTCCTGCACCTCCCATGGACTCGCATATATCGCTGTGTTTTCTCGCACCTCTCATACCTTCCCCTATATCGCTACGTTTTCGCGCAACTCCCATATCTTCCCATATTTCGCTGTGTTTTTGCACACCTCTGATACCTTCCCCAATATCGCTGTGTTTTCGCTTACCTCTTATAGCTTCCCCTATATCGCGATGTTTTCGCGCACCACTCATATCTTTCACTATATCACTGTGTTTTTGCGTGCGTCCCATAACCTCCCGTATATTGCTGTGTTTCCGCGCACCTCCCATAGGTTCCCCTATCTCGCCATGTTTTCGCGCACCTCTCAAATATTCCCCTGTAGCACTGTGTTTTTACGCACCTCTCATAGCTTTCCCAAAGTCCCTCTGTTTTCGCGCACCTCTCATATCTTCTCCTATATCGCCGTGTTTTCACACACCTCACATAGGTTCCCCAATATCGCTTTATTTTCTCGCACCTCTCATGCCTTCCCCTATATCGCTCTGTTTTCCTGCACCTCCCATAGACTCTCATGTATCGCTGTGTTTTCGCGCACTTCTCATACCTTCCCCTATATCGCTGTGTTTTTGCTCACTTCTCATAGCTGCCACGATATAGCCGAGTTTTCGCACCGCTCTCATACCTTCCCCTATATCACTGTGTTTTCGCGTGCGTCCCATAGCTTCCCGTATATTGCTGTGTTTCCGCGCACCTCCCATAGGTTCCCCTATCTCGCCAGGTTTTCGTGCACCTCTCATATATTCCCCTATAGCACTGTTTTTGCGCACCTCTCATAGCTTTCCCAAAATCCCTGTGTTTTTGCGCACCTCTCATATCTTCTCCTATATCACCGTGTTTTCACTCACCTCACATAGGTTCCCCAATATCGCTTTATTTTCTTGCACCTCTCATGCCTTCCCCTATATCTCCCTGCTTTCCTGCACCTCCCATGGACTCGCATATATCGCTGTGTTTTCTCGCACCTCTTATACCTTCCCCTATATCGCTACGTTTTCGCGCAACTCCCATATCTTCCCATATATCGCTGTGTTTTTGCACACCTCTGATACCTTCCCCAATATCGCTGTGTTTTCGCTTACCTCTTATAGCTTCCCCTATATCGCAATGTTTTCGCGCACCACTCATATCTTTCACTATATCACTGTGTTTTTGCGTGCGTCCCATAACCTCCCGTATATTGCTGTGTTTCCGCGCACCTCCCTTAGGTTCCCCTATCTCGCCATGTTTTCGCGCACCTCTCAAATATTCCCCTGTAGCACTGTGTTTTTACGCACCTCTCATAGCTTTCCCAAAGTCCCTCTGTTTTCGCGCACCTCTCATATCTTCTCCTATATCGCCGTGTTTTCACACACCTCACATAGGTTCCCCAATATCGCTTTATTTTCTCGCACCTCTCATGCCTTCCCCTATATTGCTCTGTTTTCCTGCACCTCCCATAGACTCTCATGTATCGCTGTGTTTTCGCGCACTTCTCATACCTTCCCCTATATCGCTGTGTTTTCGCACACCTCCCATAGCTTCCCCTATATCGTTGTGTTTTCCCGCACCTCCCATGGCTTCCCAATATCATTGTGTTTCCGTGCACTTCTGATACCTTCCCCAATATCGCTGTGATTTCGCTCACCTCTTAGAGCTTCCTCTACATTGCCGTGTTTTCGCTCACCTCTCATATCTTCCACTATAACGCTGTGTTTTCGCGCACGTACCATAACTTCCTGTATATTGCTGTGTTTCCGTGCACCTCCCATAGCCTTGCATATATCGCCGTGGTTTCGCGCACCTCTCATACATTCCCCTACATCGCTGTGTTTTTGCGCACCTCTCATATCTTCCTCTATATCGCTTTGTTATCACGCACTTCTCATAGCTTCCCCTCTACCGCTGTGTTCTCGTGCACCTCTCATAGCTTCCCATATATTGCGACGTGTTCGTGCACCTCTCATAGCTTCTCCCAAATCGCTGTGTTTTGGCGCACCTCTCATAGCTTCCACTATAATGCTGTGTTTTCGCGCACCTCGCATCGCTTCCCCTTCATCTCTGTGTTTTCGCACACCTCTCATATCTTCTCCTATATCGCCATGTTTTCACACACCTCCCATAGGTTCCCCAATATCGCTGTATTTTCTTGCACTTCTCATGCCTTCTCCTGTATCGCTCTGTTTTCGTAGAAACATAGAAACATAGAAAATAGGTGCAGGAGTAGGCCATTCGGCCCTTTGAGCCTGCACCGCCATTTATTATGATCATGGCTGATCATCCAACTCAGAACCCCGCCCCAGCCTTCCCTCCATACCCCCTGATCCCCGTAGCCACAAGCGCCATATCTAACTCCCTCTTAAGTATAGCCAATGAACTGGCCTCAACTGTTTCCTGTGG
This sequence comes from Mobula birostris, assembly GCF_030028105.1. Lineage (NCBI taxonomy): Eukaryota > Metazoa > Chordata > Chondrichthyes > Myliobatiformes > Myliobatidae > Mobula > Mobula birostris. The sequence continues at coordinate 83,771 of NW_027274187.1, read as the reverse complement.
CAGAGAATTCCACAGATTCACCACTCTGAGTGAAGAAGTTTTTCCTAATCTCGGTCCTAAAAGGCTTCCCCTCTATCCTCAAACTGTGACCCCTCGTTCTGGACTTCCCCAACAAAACTGCACACAATACTCCAGGTGTGGTCTCACCAAGGCCTTGTACAACTGCAGTAGTACCTCCCTGCTCCTGTACTCGAATCCTCTCGCTATAAATGCCAGCATACCATTCGCCTTTTTCACCACCTGCTGTACCTGCATGCCTACTTTCAATGACTGGTGTATAATGACACCCAGGTCTCGTTGCACCTCCCCTTTTCCTAATCGGACACCATTCAGATAATAATCTGTTTTCCTATTTTTGCCACCAAAGTGGATAACTTCACATTTATCCACATTAAGTTGCACCTGCCATGAATTTGCCCACTCACCCAACCTACCCAAGTCACCCTGCATCCTCTTAGCATCCTCCTCACAGCTAACACTGCCACCCAGCTTCGTGTCATCCGCAAACTTGGAGATGCTGCATTAATTCCCTCATCCAAGTTATTAATATATATTGTAAACAACTGGGTTCCCAGCACTGAGCCTTGCGGTACCCCACTAGTCACCGCCTGCCATTCTGAAAAGGTCCCGTTTATTCCCACTCTTTGCTTCTTGTCTGCTAACCAATTCTCCACCCACACCAATACCTTACATCCAATACCGTGTGCTTTAAGTTTGCACACTAATCTCATGTGTGGGACCATGTCAAAAGCCTTTTGAAAATCCAAATATACCACATCCACTGGTTCTCCCCTATCCACTCTACTAGTTACATCCTCAAAAAATTCTATGAGATTTTCCTTTCACAAATCCATATCACTGTGTTTTTGCTCACATCTCATAGCTGCCACTATATCGCCGTGTTTTCTCGCAGCTCTCATACCTGCTCCTATATCGCTGTGTTGTAGCGCACCTCCCATAGCTTCCCCTATATCGCTGTGTTTTCTCGCACCTCTCATACCTTCCCCTATATCACTCTGTTTTTGCGCAACTTCCTTTATCTTCCTTTATATCGCTGTGTTTTCGTACACCTCTCATACGTTCCACAGTATCGCTGTGTTTTCGCGCACCTTGCATAGCTTCCCCTATATGGCTGTGTTTTCACACAGCTCTTATAGCTTCCTCTACATCAATGTGTTTTTCCGCACCTCCCGTAACTTCCCAATAACATTATTTTTTCGCGCACCTCTGATACCTTCCCCAATATCGCTGCATTTTTGCTCACCTCTTATAGCTTCCCCTATATCGCCCTGTTTTCGCGCGCTTCTCATATCTTTCACTATATTGCTGTGTTTTCTCGCACGCCGCATAACTTCCCTTATATTGCTGTGTTTCCGCACATCTCTCATAGCTTCCCATATATTGCGATGTTTTCGTGCACCTCTCATAGCTTCCCCCAAATCGCTGTGTTTTCACGCACCTCTCATAGCTTCCCCATAACGCTGTTTTCGCGCACCTCCCATAGGTTCCCCTATAATACTGTGTTTTCGTGAACTCTCATCCTTTCCCCTATATCACTGTCATTTCTCGCACCTCCCATAGCTTCCCCAATATCGGTGTGTTTTCGCTCACCTCTCATAGGTTCCCTTATATCGCCGTGTTTTCGCGCACTTCACATACAGTCCCCTACATCACCATGTTTTTGCGCACCTCTCATACCTTTCCCTATGTCGCGGTGTTATCGCGCAATTCTAATAACTTCCCCATATCACTGTGTTTTTGCTCACCTCTCATAGCTGCAACTATATCACCATATTTTCGCGCTGCTCTCATACCTTTCCCTATAGAGATGCATTTTCTCTCACCTCTCATAACTTCCCCTGAATCGCCGTGTTTTCACGCACCTCTCATACGTTCACCTGCATCGCTGTGTTTTCGCTCACGTCCCATACCTTCCCATATATTGCTGTGTTTTCACGCACCTCTCATAGCTTCCCCAATATCACTGTATTTTCACGCACCTGATATACCGTCCTCTATATCGCTGTGTATTCACGCACCTCTCATCGCTTCTCCTCTATCGACGTGTTTTCACGCACCTCTCATACCTTCCTCTATATCACTGTGTTTTGGCGCACCTCTGATACCTTCCCCAATATCGCTGTGCATTCATGCACATCCCATAGCTTCCCCTATATCGCTGTATTTTTCTCACCTCTCATAGATTTGCCTATATCGCCGTGTTTTTGCACAACTCTCATAGTTTCCCCTTTTTTGCTGAGTTTTCGCTCATCTCTCATTCCTTCATGTATATCGACATGTTTTCACGCACCTCCCATAGCTTCCCCTATATCACTGTGTTTTCACGCACCTTCCATAGCTTCCCCTATATCGCTTTGTTTTCGCTCACCTCTTATAGCTTCCCCTATATCGCCGTGTTTTTGCGCACCTCTCTTATCTTACCCTATATAGTTGTGTTTTCTCTCACCTCTCATATCTTACCCTGAATCACCGTGTTTTCGCACACCTCTCATATATTCTCCTGCATCGCTCTGTTTTCGCGCACCTCCAATAGCTGCCCCTATATTACTGTGTTTTCGCACACATCTCATACCTTCTGCTGTATCGCTGTGTTGTCGCGCACCTCCCATAACTTCCCCTATATAGCTGTGTTTTCGGGCACCTCCCATGCCTACTCCTATATCGATGTATTTTCACGCACTTCTCATCCCTTCCCCTATATCGCTGTGATTTCGCGCACCTCTCATATCTTCCCCTACATCGCGGTGTTATTGTGCACCTCTCATAGCTTCACCTATATCACTCTGTTTTTTCGCTTCTCATACCTCCCCCTATATCGCTGTGCTTTTGCTCACCTCTCATAGCTGCCACTATATCGCCGTGTTTTCGCGCAGCTCTCATACCTTCCCCAATAGAGTTGCGTTTTCTCTCACCTCTCATACATTCCCCTATATCGCCGTCTTTTCGCGCACCTCTCATACCTTCCTATGTATCACTGTGTTATTGTGCACCTCTCATAGCTTCCCCTCTACCGCTGTGTTCTCGTGCACCTCTCGTAGCTTCCCATATGTTGCGATGTTTTCACGCACTTCTCATCCCTTCCCCTACATCGCTGCAATTTCGCGCACCTCCCATAGCTTCCCCTATATCGCTGTGTTTTTGCTCACCTCTCATAGCTTCCCCTATATTGCCGTGTTTTCGCGCAGCTCTCATACCTTCCCCAATAGAGTTGCATTTTCTCTCACCTCTCATACATTCCCCTGTATCGCTATGTTTTCAGGCACCTAACATACTTTCACCTATATCGCTGTGCTTTTGCAGACCTCTGACACTTTCCCCTACATTGCTGTGTTTTAGCGCACTTCTCATTCCCTCCCCTATAGCGCTGTGTTTTTCAGGCACCTCCCATAGATTCCCCTATGTCGCTGTGCTCTCGTGCACCTCTCTTTACTTCCCCAATTTCTCTCTGCTTTCAGCAACTCCCATATCTTCCCCTATATCGCTGTGTTTTCACGCACCTCCGATACCTTCCCATATATAGCTATGTTTTCGGGCACCTCCCATACCTTCTCCTATATAGATGTATTTTCACGAACCTCTTATCCCTTCCCCTATATCGCTGTCTTTTCGTGCACCTCTCATACCTTCCCATGTATCGCTGTGTTATCGTGCACCTCTCATAGCCTCCCCTCTACAGCTGTGTTCTCGTGCACCTCTCATAGCTTCCCATATGTTGCGTTGTTTTCACGCACTTCTCATCCCTTCCACTACATCGCTGCGATTTCGTGCACCTCCCATAGCTTCCCCTATATCGCTGTGTTTTTGCACACCTCTTATAGCTTCCCCTATATCGCCCTGTTTTCACGCACCTGTCATATATTCCCCTACATCGCCGTGTTTCTGCACACATCTCATACCTTCCCCTACATCGCGGTGTTATCGCGCAGCTCTCATAGCTTCACCTATATAGCTCTGATTTTGCGCACTTCTCATACGTTCCCCTATATCGCTGTATTTTTGTTCACCTCTCATAGCTGCCACTATAACGCCATGTTTTCTCGTAGCTCTCATAACTTCCCCTATAGAGCTGCGTTTTCTCTCACCTATCATACCTTCCCCTATATCGCCATGTTTTCGGCACCTCTCATAGATTTCCCTATATCTCTGTTTTTTTTGCGAACCTTCCCCTATATCGTCGTGTTTTCACGTACCTTCCCCTATATCGTCATGTTTTCACGTACCTCTCATTCATTCCCCTATATCGCCGTGTTTCGCAGACCTCTCATAACTTCCCCTATATTATTGTGTTTTAGTGCACCGAACATAGCCTCCCATATATCGCCATGCTTTCGCGCACCTCTCATAGCTTCCCCTCTACTGCTGTGTTCTCGTGCACCTCTCATAGCTTCCCATATGTTGCGTTGTTTTCGCGCACCTCTCATAGCTTCCTCCCAATCGATGTGTTTTCGCACACATCTCATAGCTTCCCCTATATTGTCATGTTTTCGCGCACCTCTCATAGCTTCCTTCAAATCGCTGTGTTTTCGCACACATCTCATAGCTTCCCCTATATTGTCATGTTTTCGCGCACTTCGCATAGCTTCCCCTATATCGCTGTGTTTTCATACACCTCCCATAGCTTCCACTATATCGCTGTATTTTCGTGCAGCTCTCATATCTTCCCCTATAGAGCTGCGTTTTCTCTCATCTCTCATACATTCCCCTGTATCGCTATGTTTTCGGGCACCTAACATACGTTCCCCTACATGGCTGTGTTTTCGCAGACCTCTGATACCTTCCCCTATATTGCTGTGTTTTAGCGCACCTCTCATTCCTTCCCCTATAGCGCTGTTTTTTTCAGAAACCTCTCATAGCTTCCCCTATGATGCTGTGCTCTCGTGCAGCTCTCATCACTTCCCCTATCTCTCTGCTTTCAGCAATACTCATAGCTTCCCCTAAATCGCTGTGCTTTTGCACACCTCTCATGCCTTCCCCTATATCGCTGTGTTTTCGCGCACCTCTCATCCCTTCCCCTACATCACTCTGATTTCGTGCACCTCCCATAGCTTCCCCTATATCGCTGTGTTTCCGCGCACCTCTCATACCTTCCCCTATATCACTATGTTTACGCGCACCTCTTAATGATTTCCCTATATCTCTGTTTTTTTTGCGAATCTATCATACCTTCCCCTATATCGTCGTGTTTTCGTGAACCTCTCATTCATTCCCTTATATCGCCGTGTTTCGCAGACCTCTCATACCTTTCCCTAAATTACTGTGTTTTAGCGCACCTACCATAGCCTCCCATATATCGCCATGCTTTCGCGCACCTCTCATAGCTTCCCCTCTACCGCTGTGTTCTCGTGCACCTCTCATAGCTTCCCCTCTACCGCTGTGTTCTCGTGCACCTCTCATAGCTTCCCATACATTGCGTTGTTTTCGCGCACCTCTCATAGCTTTCTACAAATCGCTGTGTTTTCGCACACATCTCATAGCTTCGCCTATATTGCCATGTTTTCTCGCACCTCGCATAGCTTCCCCTATATCGCTGTGTTTTCGTACACCTCCCATAGCTTCCACTATATCGCTGTACTTTCCGCAGCTCTCATATCTTCCCCTATAGAGCTGCGTTTTCTCTCATCTCTCATACATTCCCCTATATCGCTATGTTTTCGGGCACCTAACATACGTTCCCCTATATGGCTGTGTTTTCGCAGACCTCTGATACCTTCGCCTATATTGCTGTGTTTTAGTGCACCTCTCATTCCTTCCCCTATAGCGCTGTTTTTTTCAGAAACCTCTCATAGCTTCCCCTATGATGCTGTGCTCTCGTGCAGCTCTCATCACTTCCCCTATCTCTCTGCTTTCAGCAACACCCATAGCTTCCCCTAAATCGCTGTGCTTTTGCACACCTCTCATGCCCTCCCCTATATTGCTGTGTTTCGCGCACCTCTCATCCCTTCCCTTACATCGCTCTGATTTCGTGCACCTCCCATAGCTTCCTCCATATTGCTGTGTTTTCACAAACCTCTCATACGGTGCCCTATATCATCTTGTTTTCGCGCACACCTGATACCTACCCCTATATCTCTATGTTTTCGCGCACCTCCCATAGCTTCCCCTAAATCGCTGTGTATTTGCACATCTCCCATAGCTTCCCATACATCGCTGCGTTTTCGCGTACCTCTCATACTTTCTCCTATATCACTGTGTTTTCGTGCACCTCTCATACCTTCCCCTATATCGCTGCGTTTTCGGGAACCTCTCATAGCTTCCCCCATATCGCTTTGTTTTCGCGCACCTCTCATACCTTTCCCTATAACGCCATGTTTTCGTACACCTCCTATAGCTACTCCTTTATCGCAGTTTTTAAGGGCACCTCTTATAGCTTCCCCGACATCACTTTGTTTTCGCGCACCACTCATATCTTCACCTACATCGCTGTGTTTAAGTGCTCGTCTCATACCTTCCCCTATATCGCCGTGTTTTCTCACACCTCGCATAGCTTCCTCTATATCGCTGTGTTTTCGTACACCTCCCATAGCTCCCACTATATCGCTGTATTTTCCCGCAGCTCTCATATCTTCCCCTATAGAGCTGCGTTTTCTCTCATCTCTCATACATTCCCCTATATCGCTATGTTTTCGGGCACCTAACATACATTCTCCTTTATGGCTGTGTTTTCGCAGACCTCTGATATCTTCCCCTATATTGCTGTGTTTTAGCGCACCTCTCATTCCATCCCCTATAGCGCTGTTTTTTTCAGAAACCTCTCATAGCTTCCCCTATGATGTTGTGCTCTCGTGTACCTCTCTTCACTTCCCCAATATCTCTCTGCTTTCAGCAACACCCATAGCTTCCCCGAAATCGCTGTGCTTTTGCACACCTCTGATTCCTTCCCCTATATCGCCGTGTTTTCGCGCACCTCTCATCCCTTCCCCTACATCGCTCTGATTTCGTGCACCTCCCATAGCTTCCCCTATATCGCTGTGTTTCCGTGCACCTCTCATACCTTCCCCTATATCACCATGTTTACGCGCACCTCCTATAGCTACCCCTTTATTGCCATTTTTAAGGGCACCTCTCATAGCTTCCCCTCTACCATTGTGTTCTCGTGCTCCTCTCATAGCTTCCCATATGTTGCGATGTTTTCACGCACTTTTCATCCCTTCCCCTACATCGCTGTGATTTTGTGCACCTCCTATAGCTTCCCCTATATCGCTGTGTTTTTGCTCACCTCTCATAGCTTCCCCTATATCGCCCTGTTTTCACACACCTGTCATATATTCCACTAGATCGCCGTGTTTCTGCACACATCTCATACCTTCCCCTACATCGCGGTGTTATCGCGCAGCTCTCATAGCTTCACCTATATAGCTCTCATTTTGCGCACTTCTCATACGTTCCCCTATATCGCTGTATTTTTGTTCACCTCTCATAGCTGCCACTATACCGCCATGCTTTCTCGTAGCTCTCATAACTTCCCCTATAGAGCTGCGTTTTCCCTCACCTATCATATCTTCCTCTATATCGCCATGTTTTCGGCACCTCTTATAGATTTCCCTATATCTCTGTTTTTTTTGCGAATCTATCATACCTTCCCCTATATCGTCGTGTTTTCGTGAACCTCTCATTCATTCCCCTATATCGCCGAGTTTCGCAGACCTCTCATACCTTCCCCTATATTACTGTGTTTTAGCGCACCTACCATAGCCTCCTATATATCGCCATGCTTTCGCGCACCTCTCATAGCTTCCCCTCTACTGCTGTGTTTTCGTGCACCTCTCATAGCTTCCCATATGTTGCGTTGTTTTCGCGCACCTCTCATAGCTTCCTCCAAATCGCTGTGTTTTCGCACACATCTCATAGCTTCCCCTATATTGCCATGTTTTCTCACACCTCGCATAGCTTCCCCTATATCCCTGTGTTTTCGTACACCTCCCATAGCTTCCACTATATCGCTGTGTTTTTCCGCAGCGCTCATGTCTTCCCCTATAGAGCTGCGTTTTCTCTCATCTCTCATACATTCCCCTATATCGCTATGTTTTCGGGCACCTAACATACGTTCCCCTATATGGCTGTGTTTTCGCAGACCTCTGATACCTTCTCCTATATTGCTGTGTTTTAGCGCACCTCTCATTCCTTCCCCTATAGTGCTTTTTTTTCAGAAACCTCTCATAGCTTCCCCTATGTTGCTGTGCTCTCGTGCACCTCTCTTCACTTCCCCTATATCTCTCTGCTTTTAGCAACACCCATAGCTTCCCCAAAATCGCAGTGCTTTTGCACACCTCTCATGCCTTCCCCTATATTGCCGTGTTTTCGCGCACCTCTCATCCTTTCCCCTACATCGCTCTGATTTCGTGCACCTCCCATAGCTTCCCCTATATCGTTGTGTTTCCGCGCACCTCTCATACCTTCCCCTATATCGCCATGTTTACGTGCACCTCCTATAGCTACCCCTTTATCGCCGTTTTTAAGGGCACCTCTCATAGCTTCCTCTATATTTCCGTGTTTTCGGGCAACTCTCATAGCTTCCCCGACATCGCTTTGTTTTCGCGCACCGCTGATAGTTTCAACTACATCGCTGTGTTTAAGTGCTCCTCTCATACCTTCCCCTATATCACCGTGTATTCACGCACCACTCATACCTTCCCCTGTAATGCTGTGTTGCCGCACACCTCTCATACCTTCCCCTATATCGCTGTGTTTTCACGAACCTCTCATACAGTCCCCTATATTGCCTTGTTTTCGCGCACACCTGATACCTACCCCTATATCGCTATGTTTTCGTGCACCTCCCATAGCATCCCCTAAATCGCTGTGTATTTGCACATCTCTCATAGCTTCCCCTACATCGCTGCGTTTTCGCGTACCTCTCATACCTTCCCCTATATCGCTGTGTTTTTGTGCACCTCTCATAGCTTCCCCATATCGCTGTGTTTTCGCACACCTGGCATAGCTTCCCCCATATCGCTGTGTTTTTGCGTACCTCTCATACCTTCCCCTATAACGCCATGTTTTCGTGCACCTCCTACAGCTACTCCTTTATCGCAGTTTTTAAGGGCACCTCTTATAGCTTCCCCGACATCACTTTGTTTTCGCGCACCGCTCATATCTTCACCTACATCGCTGTGTTTAAGTGCTCGTCTCATACCTTCCCCTATATCGCCGTGTTTTCACTCACCTCTCATACCTTCCCCTATATCGCTGTGTTTTCGTACACCTCCCATAGTTTCCACTATATCGCTGTGTTCTCGCGCATCTCCGATAGGTTCCGCACAACCACTTTGTTTTCGCGCACCTCTCATAGCTAACCGTACATCGCTGTGTCTTTGCGGACCTCTCATACCTTCCCCTATATATCTGTGTTTTCGCACTCCTCCCACAGCTTCCCCTACATCGCTGTGATTTCGCGCAACTCCAATAGCTTCCACTATATCACTGTGTTTTCGCGCACCTCTCATACCTTCCCCTGTATAACCATGTTTTTGCGCACCTCTCATACCTTCCCCTATATCGCCTTGTTTTCGCACACCCCTGATACCTACCCCTACATCGCTGTGTATTTGCACACCTCCCATAGCTTCCCATATATCACTGTGTTTTCACGCACCTCTCCTAGCTTCCCCTACATCATTGTGTTTTCGTGCACCTCCCATACCTTCCCCTATATCGCTGTGTTTTCGTGAACCTCTCATAGCTTCCGCCATATCGCACAGCGATAAAGGGGAAGCTATGACAGATGTGCGAAAACACAGCGATGTGGGGAAAGGTATGAGAGGTGCGCAAAAACACAGTGATATCGTGGAAGCTATTGGAGTTGCGCGAAATCACAGCAATGTACGGGAAGCTGTGGGAGGAGTGCGAAAACACTGATATAGAGAGGAAGGTATGAGAGGTGCGCGAAAACACAGCGATGTAGGGTTAGCTATGAGAGGTGCACGAAAACAAAGCAGTGGTGCGGAAGCTATTGGAGGTGTACGAAAACACAGTGATATATGGGAAGCTATGGGAGATGTGCAAATACACAGGGATGTAGGGGAAGTTATGGGAGGAGTGAGAAAACACAGCGATATAGGGGAAGGTACGAGAGGTGCCCGAGAACACAGCGATATAGGGGAAGGTAGGAGAGGTGCGCGGCAACACAGCGATACAGGGGAAGGTAAGAGAGGTGCGTGAAAACACGGCGATATAGTGGAAGGTATGAGAGGTGCATGAAAACACGGCGATATAGGGGAAGGTATGGGAGGTTGACGAAAACACAGCGATATAGGGGAGTGTATGAGAGGTACGCGAAAATGCAACGATATTGGGGAAGCTATGGGAGATGTGCAAATACACAGCGATGTAGGGGAAGCTTTGGGAGGTGCGCGAAAACATAGCGATATAGGTGTAGGTATCAAAGGTGCGTGAAAACAAGGCGATATACGGGAAGGCATGAGAGGTGTGCGAAAACACAATGATGTAGGGGAAGCTAGGAGAGGTGCGTGAAAACACAGTGATATATGGGAAGCTATGGGAGGTGTGCAAATACACAGCGATGTAGGGAAAGCTATGGGAGGTGTGCGAAAACATAGCGATATAAGGGTAGGTATCAGGGGTGCGCGAAAACAAGACGATATAGGGGAAGGTATGAGAGGTAAGCAAAAACATGGCAATATAGGGGAAGCTATGAGATGTGCGCGAAAACACAGTGATTTGGAGGAAGCTATGAGAGGTGTGCGAAAACAACGCAACGTATGGGAAGCTATGAGAGGTGCACGAGAACACAGCGGTAGAGGGGAAGCTATGAGAAGTGTGTGAAAGCATGGCGATATATGGGAGGCTATGGTAGGTGCGCTAAAACACAGTAATATAGGGGAAGGTATGAGAGGTCCGCGAAACACGGCGATATAGGGGAATGAATGAGAGATATGTGAAAACACGGTGATATAGGGGAAGGTATGATAGGTTCGGAAAAAAAACAGAGATATAGGAAAATCTATGACAGGTGCCAAAAACATGGCGATATAGGGGAAGGTATGATAGGTGAGAGAAAACGCAGCTCTATAGGGGAAGTTATGAGAGCTACGAGAAAACATGGCGGTATAGTAGCAGCTATGAGAGGTGAACAAACACACAGTGATATAGGGGAAGCTATGGGAGGTGCATGAAAACACAGTGATATAGGGGAAGCTATGGGAGGTGCGTGAAAACACGTCGATATACATGAAGCAATGAGAGGTGTGTGAAAACAAGTCAATATCGGGGAAGCGATGAGAGGTGCGCAAAAATGCAGTGATATAGGGGACAGTATGAGAGGTGCGTGAAAAAACAGTGATATAGGGGAAGCTATAGGAGGTGCGCGAAAGCACGGCAATATAGGAGAAGGTATGAGAGGTGAGCGAAAACTCAGCTAAAAAGGGGAAGGTATGAGAGTTGTGCAAAAACTCGGCGATATAGGCAAATCTATGAGAGGTGAGCAAAAATGCAGCGATATAGGGGAAGCTATGAGAAGTGCGCCAAAACACAGCGATAGAGGGGAAGCTATCAGAGGTGCGCGAAAACACAGTGATATAGGGGAAGCAACGGGAGGTGCGCGGAAACACAGCGATATAGTGGAAAGTAAGAGATGCACGGGAAAACACAGTGATATATGGGAAGCTATGGGAGGTGCTATGGGAAAGACGGCGATATAGGGGCAGGTATGCGAGGTGCGCAAAAACACAGCGATGTAGGGGAAGCTATGGGATGTGCATGAAAACACAATATAGTGGAAGGTATGAGAGGTTCGTGAAAAAAACAGAGATATAGGGAAATCTATGATAGGTGCGCGAAAACACAGCGATATATGGGAAGCTATGGGAGAAGCAGGAAAACAGCGATATAGGGGAAGCTATGAGAGGTGCGTGAAAACACGGCGATATAGGAGAAAGTATGAGACGTGCGCCAACCAAAGCAATATAGGTGAAGCTTTGGGAGATGCACGAATACACAGCAATATAGGGGAAGCTCTGAGACATGCACGAAAACACAGCTATATAGGGGAAGCAATGGAAGGTGTGCGACAACACAGCGATACAGCGGAAGGTATGAGATGTGTGCGAAAACACAGCAATATAGGGGCAGCTATTGGAGGTGTGTGAAAACAGAGCGATTCAGGGTAAGTTATGAGAGGTGAGAGAAAACACAACTATATAGGGGAAGCTATAAGAGGTGAGCGAAAACACAGCGATATAGGGGAAGCTATGGGAGGTGCGTGAAAACACAGTGATATAGGGGAAGCTATGGGAGGTGCGTGAAAACACAGTGATATACATGAAGGAATGAGAGATGAGCGAAAACTCAGCTAAAAAGGGGAAGCTATGAGAGTTGTGCAAAAACAGCGATATAGGCAAATCTATGAGAGGTGAGCAAAAATACAGCAATATAGGGGAAGCTATGGGAGGTGCACGAAAACAGAGTGATATAAGGGAAGGTATGAGAGGTGCGTGAAAACACGGTGATATAGAGGAAGGTATGAAAGGTGTGTGAAAACACGTTGATAGAGGGGAAGCTATGGGAGGTGCGTGAAAACACAGCAATATATGGGAAGGTATGGGACGTGAGTGAAAGCACAGCGATGCAGGTGAATGTATGAGAGGTGCGCGAAAACACGGCGATTCAGGGGAAGTTATCAGAGGTGAGAGAAAATGCATCTCTATAGGGGAAGGTATGAGAGCAGCGCGAAAATATGGTGATATAGTTGCAGCTATGAGAGGTGAGCAAAAACACAGCGATATGGGGAAGTTATTAGAATTGCGCGACAACACCGCGACATAGGGAAAGGTATGAGAGGTGTGCAAAAACATGGTGATGTAGGGGACTGTATGTGAAGTGCGCGAAAACACGACGATATAAGGGAAGCTATGAGAGGTGAGCGAAAACACACCGATATAGGGGAAGCTATGGGAGGTGCGAGAAATGACAGTGATATAGGGGAAAGGATGAGAGTTCACGAAAACACATTATTATAGGGGAACCTATGGGAGGTGCGCGAAAACAGCGTTATGAAGAAGCTATTAGAGGTGTGCGAAAACACAGCGATTTGGGGGAAGTTATGAGAGGTGCACAAAAACATCGCAATATATGGGAAGCTATGAGAGATGCGCGGAAACACAGCAATATAAGGAACGTTATGCGGCGTGCGAGAAAACACAGCAATATAGTGGAAGATATGAGAAGTGTGCAAAAACAGAGCGATCCAGGAGAATATATGAGAGGTGTGCGAAAACACGGCGATTCAGGGTAAGTTATGAGAGGTGAGAGAAAACACAACTATATAGGGGAAGCTATAAGAAGTGAGCGAAAACACAGCGATATAGGGGAAGCTATGGGAGGTGCGTGAAAACACAGTGATATAGGGGAAGCTATGGGAGGTGCGTGAAAACACAGTGATATACATGAAGGAATGAGAGATGAGCGAAAACTCAGCTAAAAAGGGGAAGCTATGAGAGTTGTGCAAAAACAGCGATATAGGCAAATCTATGAGAGGTGAGCAAAAATACAGCAATATAGGGGAAGCTATGGGAGGTGCACGAAAACAGAGTGATATAAGGGAAGGTATGAGAGGTGCGTGAAAACACGGTGATATAGAGGAAGGTATGAAAGGTGCGTGAAAACACATTGATAGAGGGGAAGCGATGAGAGGTGTGCGAGAACACAGCGATATAGGGGAAGCTATGGGAGGTGCGCGAAAACACAGCAATATATGGGAAGGTATGGGACGTGAGTGAAAGCACAGCGATGCAGGTGAATGTATGAGAGGTGCGCGAAAACACGGCGTTTCAGGGGAAGTTATCAGAGGTGAGAGAAAATAAATCTCTATAGGGGAAGGTATGAGAGCAGCGCGAAAATATGGTGATATAGTTGCAGCTATGAGAGGTGAGCAAAAACACAGCGAAATGGGGAAGTTATTAGAATTGCGCGATAACACCGTGACATAGGGAAAGGTATGAGAGGTGTGCAAAAACATGGTGATGTAGGGGACTGTATGTGAAATGCGCGAAAACACGACGATATAAGGGAAGCTATGAGAGGTGAGCGAAAACACACCGATATAGGGGAAGCTATGGGAGGTGCGAGAAATGACAGTGATATAGGGGAAAGGATGAGAGTTCACGAAAACACATTATTATAGGGGAACCTATGGGAGGTGCGCGAAAACAGCGTTATGAAGAAGCTATTAGAGGTGTGCGAAAACACAGCGATTTGGGGGAAGTTATGAGAGGTGCACAAAAACATCGCAATATATGGGAAGCTATGAGAGATGCGCGGAAACACAGCAATATAAGGAACGTTATGCGGCGTGCGAGAAAACACAGCAATATAGTGGAAGATATGAGAAGTGTGCAAAAACAGAGCGATCCAGGAGAATATATGAGAGGTGTGCGAAAACACGGCGATTCAGGGTAAGTTATGAGAGGTGAGAGAAAACACAACTATATAGGGGAAGCTATAAGAAGTGAGCGAAAACACAGCGATATAGGGGAAGCTATGGGAGGTGCGTGAAAACACAGTGATATAGGGGAAGCTATGGGAGGTGCGTGAAAACACAGTGATATACATGAAGGAATGAGAGATGAGCGAAAACTCAGCTAAAAAGGGGAAGCTATGAGAGTTGTGCAAAAACAGCGATATAGGCAAATCTATGAGAGGTGAGCAAAAATACAGCAATATAGGGGAAGCTATGGGAGGTGCACGAAAACAGAGTGATATAAGGGAAGGTATGAGAGGTGCGTGAAAACACGGTGATATAGAGGAAGGTATGAAAGGTGCGTGAAAACACATTGATAGAGGGGAAGCGATGAGAGGTGTGCGAGAACACAGCGATATAGGGGAAGCTATGGGAGGTGCGCGAAAACACAGCAATATATGGGAAGGTATGGGACGTGAGTGAAAGCACAGCGATGCAGGTGAATGTATGAGAGGTGCGCGAAAACACGGCGTTTCAGGGGAAGTTATCAGAGGTGAGAGAAAATAAATCTCTATAGGGGAAGGTATGAGAGCAGCGCGAAAATATGGTGATATAGTTGCAGCTATGAGAGGTGAGCAAAAACACAGCGAAATGGGGAAGTTATTAGAATTGCGCGATAACACCGTGACATAGGGAAAGGTATGAGAGGTGTGCAAAAACATGGTGATGTAGGGGACTGTATGTGAAATGCGCGAAAACACGGCGATATAAGGGAACCTATGAGAGGTGAGCGAAAACACAGAGATGTAGGGGAAGCTATGAGAGATGCGCCAAAACACAGCAATTTGGGGGAAGTTATGAGAGGTGCACGAAAACATCGCAAGATATGGGAAGCTATGAGAGGTGCAGGAAAACACAGCGGAAGAGGGGAAGCTATGAGAGGTGCACGATAACAAAGCGATATAGGGGAAGGAATGAGAGGTGCGCTAAAACACAGCAATATAGGGGAAGGTATCAGAGGTCTGCGAAAACACGGCCATATAGGGGAAGGTATGTTAGGTACCCGAAAACAGCGATATAGGGGAATGTATGACAGATGAGAGAAAACGCAGCTCTATAGGAGAAGATATGAGAGCTGCGTGAAAATACAGCGATATAGTGGAAGCTAACGGGAGTTGCTCGAAAACAGAGTGATATACGAGAAGGTATGAGAGGTGCGAGAGAACATAGCGATGTAGGGGAAACTATGCGAGGTGCGCGAAAACATGGCAATATAGGGGAAGCTATGAGATGTGCGCGAAAACAGCAATTTGGGGGAAGCTATGAGAGGTGCGCGAAAACAACGCAACATATGGGAAGCTATGAGAGGTGCACAAAAACAGAGCGATATAGGGGAAGGTATGAGAGGTGCACAATAACACGGCGATGTAGGGGAATATATGACAGGTGCGCAAAAACACAGCGATATAGGGGAAGCTATGGGAGGTGCGCGAAAACACAGCGATATAGTGTAAGTTATGAGAGGTGCGCGAAAACACAGAAATATAGGGAACTCTATGAGCGGTGTGCAAAAACACAGTGATATAGGGAAGCTATGGGAGGCGCACAAAAACGGAGATATGAGAGGTGCTATGAGAGGAGCATGAAAAACGGAGCTATGAGAGGTGCGTGAAAACGCAGCGATATAGGGGAAGGTATGACAGGTGCACGAAAACACATCGATATTGGGAAAGCTACGAGACGTGCGCATAAACACAGAGCTATTGGCGAATATATGAGAGGTGTGCGAAGATACGGCGATATAGAGGAAGCAATGAGAGGTGCTCGAAAACGCAACGATATAGGGGACTGTATGCGAGGTGCGTGAAAACACAGTGATATAGAGGAAGGCATGGGAGGTGAGCAAAGACACAACGATATAGGGGAAGGTATAAGAGGTGCGCGAAAACTGCGATATAGAGGAAGCTATTGGAGGTGGGCAAAAAAACGTCGATATAGGGGAAGGTATGAGAGATGAGCGAAAACTCAGGTATAAAGGCGAAGGTATGAGAGGTGCATGAGAACACGGCGATATAGGCAAAGCTATGAGAGGTGAGCAAAAACACAGCGATATACTGGAAGGTATGAGAGGTGAGCAAAAACCTGGTGATGTAGGGGACTGTATGTGAGGTGCGCGAAAACACAGCAATATATGGGAGCTATGGGAGGTGAGCGAAAACACACTGATATAGGGGAAGCTATGAGAGGTGCGAGAAATCACAGCGATATCAGCGAAAGGATGAGAGGTCACGAAAATACAGTATTATAGGGGAACCTATGAGAGGTGCGCAAAACCATGGCGATATATGGGAAACTATGGGAGGTGCACGGAAACACAGCAATATAAGGGAAGTTATGCGGCGTGCGAGAAAACACAGCAATATAGTGGAAGATATGAGAGGTGAGCGAAAACACACCGATATAGGGGAAGCTATGAGTGGTGCGAGAAATCACAGCGGTAGAGGGGAATCTATGAGAGGTGCGCGATGACAAAGCGATATTGGGGAAGGTATGAGAGGTGCGCAAAACACGGCGATGTGGGGGAATACATGAGAGGTGCGCAAAACCATGGCGATATATGGGAAGCTATGAGAGGTGCGCGGAAACATAGCAATATAAGGGAAGTTATGCGGCGTGCGAGAAAACACAGCAATATAGTGGAAGATATGAGAAGTGCGCGAAAACAGGGCGATATAGGGGAAGCTATAAGAGGTGAGCAAAAATGCAGCGATATTGGGGAAGGTATCAGAGGTGCGCAAAAACATAATGTTATTGGGAAGCTACGGGAGGTGCGGAAAAACACATCGATGTAGATGAAGCTATGAGAGCTGCGCGAAAACACAGCCATATAGGGGAAGCTATGCAAGGTGCGCGAAAACACAGCGATTTGGGGGAAGCTATGAGAAGTGCATGAAAACAACACAATATATGGGAAGCTGTGAGAGGTGCACGAGAACACATCGGTAGGGGGAAGATATGATAGGTGTGCGATAACAAAGCAATATAGGGGAAGGTATAAAAGGTTGGCAAAAACACAGCGATGTAGGGGAATGTATGAGAGGTGCGCAAAACCACGGCGATATAGGGGAAGCTATGAGAGGTGAGTGAATACACAGCAATATAGGGGAAGGTGTGGTAGTAGCGCGAAAACACATCAATATATGGGAAGGTAAAGGAAGTTGCGCAAAAACAGAGTGATATTGGGGAAGGTATGAGAGGTGCGAGAAAACACGGCGATATTGGGGAAGGTATGAGAGGTGTGCGAAAACACGGTGATATAGAGGAAGGTATGAGAGTTGTGCATAAACACGTCGATAGAGGGGAAGCGATGAGAGGTGCGCAAATACACAGCGATATAGAGGACGGTATATCAGTGGCATGAAAATACATTGATATTGGGGAAGGTATGAGAGGTGCGCGAACACACAGCAATATATGGGAAGGTATGGGACGTGAGCGAAAGCACAGCGATGCAGGTGAATGTATGAGAGGTGCGCGAAAACACGGTGATTCAGTTGAAGTTATGAGAGGTGAGAGAAAATGCATCTCTATTGGGGAAGATATGAGTGCAGCGCGAAAATATGGTGATATAGTTGCAGCTATGAGAGGTGAGCAAAAACACAGTGATATGGGGAAGTTATTAGAATTGCGCGATAACACCGCGACATAGGGAAAGGTATGAGAGGTGCGCAAAAACATGGTGATGTAGGGGACTGTATGTGAGGTGCGCGAAAACACGGCGATATAGGGGAACCTATGAGAGGTGAGCGAAAACACACCGATATAGGGGAAGCTATGGGAGGTGCGAGAAATGACAGTGATATAGGGGAAAGGATGAGAGTTCACGAAAACACATTATTATAGGGGAACCTATGGGAGGTGCGCGAAAACAGCGTTATGAGGAAGCTATGAGAGATGCGCGGAAACACAGAAAAATAAGAGAAGTTATGCGGCGTGCGAGAAAACACAGCAATATAGTGGAAGATATGAGAAGCGCGCGAAAACAGGGCGATATAGGGGAAGCTATAAGAGGTCAGCAAAAATGCAGCGATATTGGGGAAGGTATCAGAGGTGCGCGGAAACATAATGTTATTGGGAAGCTACGGGAGGTGTGGAAAAACACATCGATGTAGAGGAAGGTATAAGAGCTGTGCGAAAACACAGCCATCTAGGGGAAGCTATGCAAGGTGCGCAAAAACACAGCGTTATAGGGGAAACTATGAGAGGAGCGGGAAAACACAGCGATTTGGGGGAAGCTATGAGAGGTGCACGAGAACACAGCGGTAGAGGGGAAGCTATGAGAGGTGCGCGAAAACAAAGCAATGTAGGGGAATGTATGAGAGGTGCGCGAAACCACAGCGATATAGGGGAAGCTATGAGAGGTGAGCGAATACACAGCGATATAGGGGAAGATATGGGAGGTGTGTGAAAACACTGCGATATAAGAGAAGATATGGGAGGAGCGCCAAAACACAGAGATGTAGGGGAAGCTATGAGAGATGCGCCAAAACACAGCAATTTGGGGGAAGTTATGAGAGGTGCACGAAAACATCGCAAGATATGGGAAGCTATGAGAGGTGCAGGAAAACACAGCAGAAGAGGGGAAGCTATGAGAGGTACGCGATAACAAAGCGATATAGGGGAAGGAATGAGAGGTGCGCTAAAACACAGCAATATAGGGGAAGGTATCAGAGGTCTGCGAAAACACGGCCATATAGGGGAAGGTATGTTAGGTGCCCGAAAACAGCGATATAGGGGAATGTATGACAGATGAGAGAAAACGCAGCTCTATAGGAAAAGATATGAGAGCTGCGTGAAAATACAGCGATATAGTGGAAGCTATGGGAGGTGTACGAAAACACAGCGATACAGTGGAACATATGAGAGGTGCACGAAAATACAGCGATATATTGGAAGCTAACGGGAGTTGCTCGAAAACACATCTCTATAGGGGAAGGTATGAGAGCTGCGTGAAAATACGGCGATATAGTTGCAGCTATGAGAGGTGCGCAAAAACACCGCGATATAGGGGAAGGTATGAGAGGTGAGCAAAAACCTGGTGATGTAGGGGACTGTATGTAAGGTGCGCGAAAACACAGCAATATAGGGGAAGCTATGAGAGGTGAGCGAAAACACACCGATATAGGGGAAGCTATGAGAGGTGCAAGAAATCACAGCGGTATCGGGGAAAGGATGAGAGGTCACGAAAATACAGTATTATAGGGGAACCTATGGGAGGTGCATGAAAACACAGCATTATAGGGGAAGCTATGAGAGGTGCATGAAAACACAGCAGTAGAGGTTAATCTATGAGAGGTGCGCAATGACAAAGCGATATTGGGGAAGGTATGAGAGGTGCATGAGAACACGGCGATATGGGCAAAGCTATGAAAGGTGAGCAAAAACATAGCAATGTAGGGGAAGCTATGGGAGGTGCGCGAAAACACAGTGATACAGGGGAAGGAATGATAGGCACGCAAAAACACAGCGATATATGGGAAGCTATGAGAGGTGCGCGAAAACACAGCGATATAGGGGAAGTTATCAGAGTTGTGCGAAAAAATGGCGATAAAGTGGAATGTATGAGAGGTGCGCAGAAGCACGGCTACATAGGGGATGGTATGAGAGGTGCGCGAAAACGCAACGATATATGGGAAGCCATGGGAGGTGTATGATAACAGAGCGATATAGGGGAAGGTATGAGAGGTGTGAGAAAACACAGCAATATAGGGGAAGCTATGGGAGGTGCGTGAAAACACGGCGATATAGGAGAAGATATGAGAGGTGCGCGAAAACACAAAGATGTAGGGGAAGCGATGCGAGGTGCGCGAAAACACAGTGATTTGAGGGAAGCTATGAGAGGTGCATGAACACGTCGCGATATATGGGAAGCTATGAGAGGTGCACGAGAACACAGCGGTAGAGGGGAAGCTATGAGAAGTGCGTGATAACAAAGCGATATAGAGGAAGATATGAGAGGTGCGCAAAAACACAGCGATGTAGGGGAATGTATGAGAGGTGCGCGAAACCACGGCGATATATGCAAAGCTATGGGAAGTGCATGGAAACACAGCAATATACAGGAAGTTATGGGACGTGCGCGAAAACACAGCGATATAGTGGAAGATATGAGAGGTGCGCGAAAACACGGCAATATAGAGGAAGCTATAAGAGGTGAGCGAAATCACAGCGATATTGGGGAAGGTATCAGAGGTGCACGAAAACACAATGATATTGGGAAGCCATGGGAGGTGCGGGAAAACACAGCGATATAGGGGAAGCTATGGGAGGTGTGCGAAAACACAGCAATATAGGGGAGGGTATGAGAGCAGTGCGAAAGCTCGGCTATATAGTGGCAGCTATGAGAGATGAGCAAAAACACAGCGATATAGGGGAAGGTATGAGAAGTGCGCGAAAACACAGCAATATATGGGAGTCTATGGGAGGTGCAGGAAAACAGAGCGATATAGCGAAAGGCATGAGAGGTGCGAGAAAATACAGCGATATTGGGGAACTTATGTGAGGTGTGTGAAAAGACGGCGATATAGGAGAAGATATGAGAGATGCGCGAAAACACAGAGATTTTGGGAAAGCTATGAGAGGTGTACAAAAACACAGCGCTATAGGGGAATGTATGACAGGTGCGTGAAAACATGGCGAGATAGGGGAACCTATGGGAGGTGCATGGAAACACAGCAATATACGGAAAGTTATGGGACAAACGCGAAAACTCAGCAATATAGTGGAAGGTATGAGTGGTGCGTGAAAACATCGCGATATAGGGGAAGCGATAAGAGGTAAGCAAAAACACAGCGATAGTGGGGAAGGTATCAGAGGTGCGCGAAAACACAATGATATTGGAAAGCAATGGGAGGTGCGGGAAAACACAATGATATAGGGGAAGCTATGGGAGGTGTGCGAAAACATCTCAATATATGGGAAGCTATGAGAGGTGCATGAGCACACAGCGGTAGAGGGTTAGCTATGAGAGGTGCACGATAACGCAGTGATATAGGGGAAGGTGTGAGAGGTGCACAAAAACACGGCGATATATGGGAAGCTATGGGAGGTGTGTGAATGCAGGGCGATAAAGGGGAAGGCATGAGAGGTGCGCAAAAGCACAGCGATGTAGGGGAAGCTAAAGGAGGTGCGCGAAAGCAGAGCGATATAGAGGAAGTGATGAGAGGTGCACGAAAGCACAGTGACATAGGGGAAGCTATGTGAGGTGCGTGAAAAAACAGCAAAATAGGGGAAGGTATGTGAGGCAGGCGAAAACACAGCGAAATATGGGAAGCTCTAGGAGGTGCGTGAAAACACAGCTTTATAGGGGAAGGTATGATAGGTGCGCGAAAACATGGTGTATAGGGAAACCTATGAGACGTGCGCGGAAACACAGTAATATACAGGAAGTTATGGGACGCGCGCAAAAGCACAGCGATATAGTGGAAGATATGAGTGGTGCGCCAAATCATCGCGATATAGGGGAAGCTATAAGAGGTAAGCGAAAACACAGCGATATTGGGGAAGGTATCAGAAGTGCGCGAAAACACAATGATATTGGAAAGCTATGGGAGGTGAAGGAAAACACTGCGATATAGGGGAAGCTATGGGAAGTGTGCGAAAACACAGCGATATTGGGGAAGGTATCAGAGATGCGCAAAAACACAATGATATTGGGAAGCTATGGGAGTTGCGGGAAAACACATCGATATAGGGAAGCTATGAGAATTGCGCGAGAACACAGCGATATGGGAAAGCTATGGGAGGTGTGTGAAAACGCAGTGATACGGGGAATGTAGGAGAGGTGCACGAAAACACAGCGATATATGTGAAGCTATGGGAGTTGCGCGAAAACATAGCGATACAGGAGAAGGTATGAGAGGTGCGCGAAGACACAGAGATGTAGGGGAAGCTATGTGCAGTGCGCGAAAACATGGCAATATAGGGGAAACTATGAGAGGTGCGTGAAAAAACAGCGATTTGGAGGAAGCTATGAGGGGTGCATGATAACACAGCGGTAGAGGGGAAGCTATGAGAGGTGCGCGATAACACAGCGATATAGGGGAAGCTCTGAGACGTGCACGAAAACACAGCGATATAGGGGAAGCAATGAGAGGTGTGCAAAAACACTTCGATACAGCAGAAGGTATGAGATGTCCGTAAAAACATAGCAATATAGGGGAAGCTATGGGAGGTGCGCAAAATCACAGCAATATATGGGAATGTGTGGGACATACGCGAAAACACAGCAATATCGTTGAAGGTATGAGAGGTGCGCGAAAACACGGCAATGTAGGGGAAGGTATGAGAGGTGCGCGAAAACAGTGATATAGAGGAAGCTATGGGACTTGCGTGAAAACACGGCGATATAGGAGAATGTATGAGATGTGCACAAAAACACTGCGACGTAGGGGAAGCTATGCAAGGTGCGCAAAAACGCGGCGATATTAGGGAAGCTATGAGAGGTGCGCGAAAACATCGCAATATAGGGGAAGCTATGAGAGGTGCCCAAGAACACAGCGATATAGGGGAAGCTATGCGAGGTGTGCAAAAACACGACGATATTATGGAAGCTATGAGAGGTGCGTGAAAACACTGCGATGTAGGGGCATCTATGCGAGGTGTGTGAAAACACACCGATATAGAGGAAGGTATGAGCGGTGTGAGAAAACATGGCGATGTAGGAGAATGTATGAGAAAAGCACGAAAACACGGCGATATAGGGGAAGCTATGCGAGGTGCGCAAAAACACGGCGATATGATGGAAGCTATGAGAGGTGCGTGAAAACACTACAATGTAGGGGAAGCTATGTGAGGTGCGCAAAAACATGGCGATATTAGGGAAGCTATGAGAGGTGCATGAAAACATCTCAATATCGGGGAAGCTATGAGAGGTGCCCAAGAACACAGTGATATAGGGGAAGCTATGTGAGGTGCGTGAAAACACACCGATATAGAGGAAGGTATGAGCGGTGCAAGAAAACATGGCGAGGTAGGGGTCGCGATGAGAGGTGCGTGAAAACACAGCGATATAGGGCAAGCTATGGGATGTGCATATATGGGAAGCTACGAGAGGTGCGCGAAAGCACAGCGATCTATGGAAAGCTATGGGAGGCAAGTGCAAACAGGGCAAGAAAGGGGAAGTTATGAGAGGTGCCCTAAAACACTGCGATGTAGGGGAAGCTATGGGAGGTGCGCGAAAGTGCAGTGATATAGGGGAAGTGATGAGAGGTGCACGAGAGCACAGTGACACAGGGGAAGCTATGGAAGGTGTGCTAAAACACAACAATATAGGGGAAGGCACGGGAGGTCTGCGAAAACAGGCGATATAGGGGAAAGAATGAGAGGTGCGCAAAAACACGGCGATATAGGGGAAGCTATGCGAGATGCGCAAAAACACAGCGATGTAGGGGAATGTATGAGAGGGGAGATAAAACTCAGCGATATAGGGGAAGGTACGAGAGGTGTGCAAAAACATCGAAATATAAGGGAAGCTACGGGATGAGTGCGAAAACATAGCAATATTGGCGAAGGTATTGGAGGTGCCCGAAAATACAGCGATATAGAGGAAGCTATAGGAGGTGCGCGAAAACACGGCGATATAGGGGAAGCTATAGGAGGTGCACAAAATCACAGCGATCTAGGGGAAAGGATGGGATGTACGCGAAATCACAGCGATATAGGGGAAGTTATGAGAGCTGCGCTAAAACACAATGATATGTGGAAGTTATGAGAGGTGTGCGAACACATGGCGATATACGTGAAGGTATGAGAGATGTGCAAAATCATGGCGATATAGGGGAATGTATTAGAGATGAGCGAAAACACAGCTAAAAAGTGGATGGTATGAGAGGTGTGCGAGAACACGGCGATATAGGCAAAGATATGAGAGGTGAGTGAAAACACAGTGATATAGGGGAAGCTATGATAGGTGCATATAAACAAAGCGATATAGGGGAAGATATGGGAGATGCACGAAAACACAGCAATATAGGGGAAACTAACAGAGGTGCATCAAAACAAAGCGATATAGGGGAAGCTAGGAGAGGTGCGCGAAAACAGCAATACCAGGGAAGTTGTGGGAGGTGTGCGAAAACACAGCAATACAGGGCAACGTATGAGAGGTTGCGCAAAAACACAGCCATATTGGGGAAGGTATGGGAGGTGCACGAAAACACAGCGAGAGTGGGGAAGCTATGGGAGGTGTTCGAAAACACGGACATATAAGGGAAGGTATGAGTGGTACGTGAAAACACAGCGATATAGGGGAAGCTATTAGAGGTTCGCGAAAACACAGTGATATAGGAGAAGGTATGAGAGGTGCGCAAATACACAGCGATGTAGGGGAATGTATGAGGTACATGAAAACACGGCGATATAGGGGAAGGTATGAGAGGTGAGAGAAAACGCAGCGATATAGGGGAAGTTCTGGGAGGTGCGAAAAATCACAGCGATATAACAGAAGGGATGAGAGGTGCATGAAACACATCGATATAGGGGAAGCGATAAGAGGTGCGCGAAAATGCAGCGATATAGGGGATGGTATAAGAGGTGCATGAAAACACAGCAATATAGGTGGTGGTATGCGAGGCGCGTGAAATCACAGTGATATAGAGGAAGCTATAGGAGGTGCGCGAAAACACGGCTATATAGGAGAATGTATGAGTGGTGCGTGAAAACACTGCGATATAGGGGAAGGTGTGAGTGGTGCGTGAAAACACAGCGGTATAGGGGAAGCTATTAGAGGTTCGCGAAAACACAGTGATATAGGGGAAGATATGAGACGCGCGCGATAACACAGCGACATAGTGGAAGACATAAGTGGTGCGCAAAAACATGGCGATATAGGTGAAGCTATAAGAGGTGAGCGAAAACACAGCGATATTGGCTAAGGTATCAGAGGTGCACAAAAACACTGATATTGTGAAGCTATGGGAGGTGTGCGAAAACACAGCGACGCAGGCGAACGTATGAGAGGTGCACAAAAACACAGCGATATATGGGAAGCTATGGGAGTTGTGCGAAAACATAGCGATATAGGGGAAGGTATGAGAGGTGCGAGAAAACATAGCAATATAGGGGAATCTATGGGAGGTGCGAGAAAAGATCGCAATATATGGGAAGCTGTGAGAGGTGCACGAGAACACAGTGGTAGAGGGTTAGCTATGAGAGGTGCATGATAACACAGTGATATAGGGGAAGGTATGAGAGGTGCGCAAAAACAGCGATATATGGGAAGCTATGGGAGGTGTGTGAAAGCAGAGCGATATAGGGGAAGGCATGAGAGGTGCACAAAAGCATAGTAATGTAGGGGAAGCTATGTGAGGTGCGTGAAAGCAGGGTGATATAGGGGAAGGTATGAGAGGTGCGCTAAACCACAGCAATATAGGGGAAGGGATGAGAGGTCTGTGAAAATACAGCAATATAGGGGAAGCTCTGAGACGTGCGCGAAAACACAGCGATATAGGGGAAGCTGTGAGAGGTGTGCGAATACACATCGATACAGCAGAAGGTATGAAATGTCCGCAAAAACGCAGCAATATAGGGGAAGCTGTGGGATGTGCGCGAAATCACGGCAATATATGGGAAGGTATGAGAGGTGCGCAAAAACACGGCGATGTATATATAGATATATATATAGAATAGTACAGCACAGTACAGGCCCTTTGGCCCACAATGTTGTGCTGACCCTCAAACCCTGCCTCCCATATAAGCCCCCACCTTAGATTCCTCCATATACCTGTCTAGTAGACTCTTAAACTTCACTAGTGTATCTGCCTCCACCACTGACTCAGGCAGTGCATTCCACGTACCAACCACTCTCTGAGTAAAAAACCTTCCTCTAATATCCCCCTTAAACTTCCCACCCCTTACCTTAAAGCCATGTCCTCTTGTATTGAGCAGTGGTGCCCTGGGGAAGAGGTGCACTCTATCTATTCCTCTTATTATCTTGTACACCTCTATCATGTCTCCTCTCATCCTCCTCCTCTCCAAAGAATAAAGCCCTAGCTCCCTTAATCTCTGATCATAATGCATACTCTCTAAACCAGGCAGCATCCTGATAAATCCCCTCTGTACCCTTTCCAGTGCTTCCACATCCTTCCTATAGTGAGGTGACCAGAACTGGTGTGGCCTAACCAGAGTTTTATAGAGCTGCATCATTACATCACGACTCTTAAACTCTATCCCTCAACTTATGAAAGCTAACTTAACATAAGCTTTCTTAACTACCCTATCCACCTGTGAGGCAACTTTCAGGGATCTGTAGACATGTACCCCGAGATCCCTCTGCTCCTCCACACTACCAAGTATCCTGCCATTTACTTTGTACTCTGCCTTGGAGTTTGTCCTTCCAAAACTTGCCAACCCACCCTTCTACCCCCACATCCAGGTCTTTAATAAAAATCACAAAAAGTAGAGGTCTCAGAACAGATCCTTGTGGGACACCACTAGTCACAATCCTCCAATCTGAATGTACTCCCTCCACCACCACCCTCTGCCTTCTGCAGGCAAGCCAATTCTGAATCCACCCTGGCCAAACTTCCCTGGATCCCATGCCTTCTAACTTTCTGAATAAGCCTACAGTGTGGAACCTTGTAAATGCCTTACTAAAATCCATATAGATCACATCCACTGCACTACCCTCATCTATATGCCTGGTCACCTCCTCAAAGAACTCTATCAGGCTTGTTAGACACGATCTGCCCTTCACAAAGCCATGCTGACTGTCCCGGATCAGACCATGATTCTCTAAATGCCTATAGATCCTATCTCTAAGAATCTTTTCCAACAGCTTTCCCACCACAGACGTAAGGCTCACTGGTCTATAATTACCCGGACTATCCCTACTACCTTTTTTGAACAAGGGAACAACATTCACCTCCCTCCAATCCTCCGGTACCATTCCCGTGGACAACGAGGACATAAAGATCCTAGCCAGAGGCTCAGCAATCTCTTCTCTCGCCTCGTGGAGCAGCCTGGGGAATATTCCGTCAGGCCCCGGGGACTTATCTGTCCTAATGTATTTTAACAACTCCAACACCTCCTCTCCCTTAATATCAGCCTGCTCCTGAACATCAACCTCACTCATATTGTCCTCACCATCATCAAGTTCCCTCTCATTGGTGAATACTGAAGAGAAGTATTCATTGAGGACCTCGCTCACTTCCACAGCCTCCAGGCACATCTTCCCACCTTTATCTCTAATCGGTCCTACCTTCATTCCTGTCATCCTTTTTTTCTTCACATAATTGAAGAATGCCTTGGGGTTTTCCTTTACCCTACTCACCAAGGCCTTCTCATGGCCCCTTCTTGCTCTTCTCAGATATAGGGGAATTTATGAGAGGTGAGCGAAAACACGGCGACATAGGGGAAGGTATGAGAGGTGAGAGAAAACGCAGCTCTATAGGGAAAGGTATGAGAGGTGGGCGAATACACAGCAATATAGGGAAAGCTATGAGAGGTGCGCAAAGACACGGCGATGTAGGGGAATGTATGAGAGGTGCGCAAGACACGGCGATATAAGGGAAGCTATGGGAGGTGAGCGAAAACAGCGATACAGGAGAAGCTATGGGAGGGGCGCAAAATCACAGCGATATAGGGGAAGGGATGAGAGGTGCATGAAAACACAGTGATATTGGGGAAGGTATGAGAGGTGCGCGAAAACATATCGATATAGGGAAAGCTACGAGAGGTACGCAAAGACACGGCGATGTAGGGGAATGTTTGAGAGGTGCGCAAGACACGGCGATATAAGGGAAGCTATGGGAGGTGAGCAAAAACACAGCGATACAGGAGAAGCTATAGGAGGGGCGCAAAATCACAGCAATATTTGGGAAGCTACAAGAGGTGCGCGAAAACACAGAGTTATAGGGAAATCTATGAGAGGCGCGAGAAAACACAGCAATATATGGGAAGCTATGGGAGGTGCAAAATAACAGCGATATAGGAGAAGGTATGAGAGGTGCGTGAAAACACAGTGATGTAGGGGAAGCTACGCGAAGTGCGCGAAAAGACTGCGATAGAGGTGAAACTATGAGAGGTGCGCAAAAACACAGCGATTTGGGGGAAGCTATGATAGGTGTGTGAAAAAATCGCAATATATGGGAAGCTATGAGAGGTGTGGAAAAACGCGGCGATATATGGGAAGCTATGGGAGGTGCACGAAAACATCGCAATATAGGGGAAGCTATGAAGGGTGCCCAAGAACACAGCGATATAGGGGAAGCTATGCGAGGTGTATGAAAACACACCAATATAGAGGAAGGTATGAGCGGTGCGAGAAAACATGGCGATGTAGGGGAATGTATGAGAAGAGTGCGAAAACACGGCGATATAGGGGAAGCTATGGAAGGTGAGCAAAACACAGCGATATAGGGGAAGGTATGAGAGGTGCGCGAAAACATATCCATATGGGGAAGCTAAGAGAAGTGCGCGAAAACACAGCGATATAGTGGAATTTAGGAGAGGTGCGCGAAAACACAGAGATTTTGGGAAAGCTATGAGAGGTGCGCGAAAACATGGCGATATAGGGGAACCTATGGGAGGTGCGCGGAAACACAGCAATATGCAGGAAGTTATAGGACGCGCACAAAAACATAGTGATATAGTGGAAGATATGAGTGGTGCGTGAAAACATCGCGATATAGGGGAAGCTATAAGAGGTAAGCGAAAACACAACGATATTGGGGAAGGTATCAGAGGTGTGCGAAAACACAGTGATATTGGAAAGCAATGGGAGTTGCGGGAAAACACAGTGATATAGGGGAAGGTATGAGAGGTGCACGAAAACAGCGATATTGAGGAAGCTATAGGAGGTGCACAAAAGCACGGCGATATAGGAGTAGGTATGACAGATGAGCGAAAACTCAGCTAAAAAGGGGAAGGTATGAGAGGTGCATGAGAACATGGTGATATAGGCAAAGCCATGAGAGATGAGCAAAAACACAGCGATATAGGGGAAGCTATGGGAGGTGAGAGAAAACACAGCGAAATAGGGGAAAGTATGAGAGGTGCGCGAAAACATGGCGATATAGAGGTACCTATGGGAGATGCGTGGAAACACAGCAATATACAGGAAGTTATGGGACGCGCGCAAAAACACAGCGTTATAGTGGAAGCTATAAGAGGTAAGCGAAAACACAGCGATATTGGGGAAGGTATCAGAAGTGCGCCAAAACACAATGATATTGGAAAGCTATGGGAGGTGCAGGAAAACACTGCGATATGGGGGAAGCTATGGGAGGTGTGCGAAAACACAGTGATACAGGGGAAGCTATGGGAGGTGCGTGAAAACATCGCAATTTCTGGGAAGCTCTGAGAGGTGCACGAGAACGCAGCGGTAGAGGGTTAGCTATGAGAGGTGCACGATAACACAGTGATATATGGGAAGCTATGGGAGGTGCGTGAAAGCAGGGCGATATAGGGGAAGGCATGAGAGGT
This sequence comes from Mobula birostris, assembly GCF_030028105.1. Lineage (NCBI taxonomy): Eukaryota > Metazoa > Chordata > Chondrichthyes > Myliobatiformes > Myliobatidae > Mobula > Mobula birostris. The sequence continues at coordinate 53,857 of NW_027274187.1, read as the reverse complement.
GCGCAAAAGCACAGTGATGTAGGGGAAGCTATGGGAGGTTCGCGAAAGCAGAGCGATATAGAATAAGTGATGAGGGGAGCATGAAATCACAGAGACATAGTTGAAGCTATGGGAGGTGCGTGAAAAAAACAGCGATATAGGGGAAGGTATCAGAGGTGCGCTGAAACACAGCAATATAGGGGAAGGCAGGAGAGGTCTGCGAAAACACGGCGATATAGGGGAAGGTATGAGAAGTGCGTGAAAACATGGCGGCATAGGTGAAGCTGTAAGAGGTGAGCGAAAACACAGCGATATTGAGGAAGGTATCAGAGGTGCGCAAAAACATAATGATATTGGGAACCTATGGGAGGTGCAGGAAAACACATCGATATAGGGGAAGCTATGAGACCTGCGCGAAAACACAGCGATATGGGAAAGCTATGGGAGGTGTGCGAAAACGCAGTGATACGGGGAACGTAGGAGAGGTGCACGAAAACACAGCGATATATGTGAAGCTATGGGAGTTGTGCAAAAACATTGCGATACAGGAGAAGGTATGAGAGGTACGCGAAGACACGGAGATGTAGGGGAAGCTATGTGCAGTGCGTGAAAACATCGCGATATAGGGGAAACTATGAGAGGTGCGCGAAAAAACAGCGATTTGGGGGAAGCTATGAGAGGTGCGCAAAAACACTTCGGTACAGCAGAACGTGTGAGATGTCCACAAAAACACAGCAATATAGGGGAAGCTATGGAAGGTGCGCGAAATCACAGCAATATATGGGAATGTGTGGGACATGCGCGAAAACACAGCCATATCGTTGAAGGTATGAGAGCTGCGTGAAAACACTGCGATGTAGGTGAAGGTATGAGAGGTGCACGAAAACACGGCAATGTGGGGAAGGTATGAGAGGTGCGAGAAAACAGCGATATAGAGGAAGCTATGGGACTTGCGTGAAAACACGGCGATATAGGAGAAGTTATGAGTTGTACACAAAAACACTGCGATGTAGGGGAAGCTATGCGAGGTGCGCAAAAATGCGGTGATATTATGGAAGCCATGAGAGGTGCCTGAAAACACTGCGATGTAGGGGAAGCTATGCAAGGTACGCAAAAACATGTCGATATTTGGGAAGCTATGAGAGGTGCGCAAAAACACAGCAATTTAGGAGAAGCTATGAGAGGTGCACGAAAACATCGCAATATAGGGGAAGCTATGAGAGGTGCCCAAGAACACAGCGATATAGGGGAAGCTATGCAAGGTGTGTGAAAACACACCGATGTAGAGGAAGGTATGAGCCATGCGAGAAAACATGGCGATATAGGGGAATGTATGAGAAGAGCGTGAAAACACGGCGATATAGGGGAAGCTATGTGAGGTGCGCAAAAACACGGCGATATTATGAAAGCTATGAGAGGTGCGCGAAAACGCAGCGATTTAGGAGAAGCTATGATAGGTGCACGAAAACATCGCAATATAGGGGAAGCTATGAGAGGTGCCCAAGAACACAGCGATATAGGGGAAGTTATGCGAGGTGCATGAAAACACACCAATATAGAGGAAGGTATGAGTGGTGCGAGAAAACATGGCGATGTAGGGGAAGCTATGGGAGGTGAGCGAAAACACAGCGATACAGGAGAAGCTATGGGAGGGGCGCAAAATCACAGCGATATAGGGGAAGGGATGAGAGGTGCATGAAAACACAGTGATATTGGGGAAGGTATGAGAGGTGCGCGAAAACACATCGATATAGGGAAAGCTACGAGAGGTACGCAAAGACACGGCGATGTAGGGGAATGTTTGAGAGGTGCGCAAGACACGGCGATATAAGGGAAGCTATGGGAGGTGAGCGAAAACACAGCGATACAGGAGAAGCTATAGGAGGGGCGCAAAATCACAGCAATATTTGGGAAGCTACAAGAGGTGCGCGAAAACACAGAGTTATAGGGAAATCTATCAGAGGCGCGAGAAAACAGCAATATATGGGAAGCTATGGGAGGTGCACAATAACAGCGATATAGGAGAAGGTATGAGGGGTGCGTGAAAACACAGTGATGTAGGGGAAGCTATGCGAAGTGCGCGAAAAGACTGCGATAGAGGTGAAACTATGAGAGGTGCGCAAAAACACAGCGATTTGGGGGAAGCTATGATAGGTGTGCGAAAAAATCGCAATATATGGGAAGCTATGAGAGGTGTGGAAAAACGCGGCGATATATGGGAAGCTATGGGAGGCAAGTGCAAACAAGGCAACATAGGGGAAGTTATGAGAGGTACCCTAAAACACTACAATGTAGGGGAAGCTATGGGAGGTGCATGAAAACATCGCAATATATGGGAAGCTATGAGAGGTGCACGATAACACAGCGATATAGGGGAAGGTATGAGAGGTGCGCAAAAGCACAGCGATATAGGGGAAGGTATCAGGAATGTGCTAAAACACAGCAATATAGGGGAAGGCATGAGAGGTCTGCGAAAACACGATGATATAGGGGAAGGTAGGAGAGGTGTGTGAATACACAGCGATGTAGGGGAATATATGAGAGGTACGCGAAAACACAGCGATATAGGGGAAGGTATGAGAGGTGAAAGAAAATGCAGTGATATAGGGGAAGTTCTGGGATGTGCGTGAAATCACAGCGATATGGGGAAGGGATGAGAGGTGCGTGAAAACACATCGATATAGGGGAAGATATGGGATCTGCCCGAAAACACAGTTATATAGGGGAAGTTATGGGAGGTGCGCGAAACGCAGCGATATAGGGGATGGTATGAGAGGTGCGTAAAAACACAGTAATATAGGGCGTGGTATGCGAGGCGTGTGAAAACACAGTGATATAGAGGAAGCTATAGGTGATGCAAGAAAACACGGCGATATAGGACAAGGTATGAGAGGTGCGCGAAAACACTGCGATATAGGACAAGGTATGAGAGGTGCGTGAAAAGACTGCGATATATGTGAAGGTATGGGAGGTGCGTCAAAACACAGCGACATATGGGAAGGTATGAGAGGTGCGCTAAAACACAGCAATATAGCGGAAGTTATAAGAGGTCTGCGAAATCACCCCGATATAAGGGAAGATATGAGAGGTGCACAAAAAGACACTGATATGGGGGAAGATACGAGAGGTGCGCGAAAACACATCCACGTAGCTGAAGGTATAAGAGGTGCGAGAAAACTCAACAATGTAAGGGAAGCAATGCGAGGTGCGTGAAAATACAGCGCTATAGCGGAATGTATGAGAGGTGCGCAAAAAAACAGCGATTTGGGGGAAGCTGTGAGAGGTGCGCAAAAACACGGCAATATAGGAGAAGGTATCAGAGGTGCATGAAAACATGGCGATATATGGGAAGCTATGAGAGGTGCACGAAAGCAGGGCGATATAGGGGAAGGTATGACAGGTGAGCTAAAACACAGCAATATTGGGGAAGGCATGAGCGGTCTGCGAAAACACATCGATACAGCAGAAGGTATGAGATGTCTGCAAAAACACAGCAATATAGGGGAAGCTATGGGACATGCACGAAAACACAGCGATATCGTTGAAGGTATGCGAGGTGCGCGGAAACAGGGCAATATAGGGGAAGTTATGACAGGTGACCGAAAACACGGCGACATAGGGGAATCTCTAAGAGGTGAGCGAAAACACAGTGATATAGGGGAAGGTATGAGAGGTGCGAGAAAACACTGCGATGTAGGGGAAGCTATGCAAGGTGTGCCAAACACAGTGATATAGGGGAAGCTGTGGGAGTTGCGCGAAAACATAACGATATAGGAGAAGGTATGAGAGGTGCGCCAAGACACAGAGATGTAGGGGAAGCTATGTGCGGTGCACGAAAACACGGCGGTATAGGGGAAACTATGAGAAGTGCGCAAAAAAATAGCGATTTGGGTGCGTGAAAACATCGCAATATATGGGAAGCTATGAGAGGTGCACAATAACACAGCGATATAGGAGAAGGTATGAGAGGTGCGTGAAAACATGGCGATATATGGGAGGCTATGAGAGGTGTGCAAAAGTACAGTGATATGGGGGAAGATATGAGAGTTGCGTGAAAACCCAGCGACATAGGGGAAGGTATGAGAGGTGCGCGAAAACACATCGATATTGGGGAAGCTACAAGAGGTGCGCGAAAACACAACCATGTAGGGGAAGCAATGCGATGTGCGTGAAAACACAGCGATATAGGGGAAGCTATGTGAGGTGCGCGAAAACATAGCGCTATCTGGGAAGGTATGAGAGGCCGGTGAAAACACAGCAATACATGGGATGCTATAGGAGGTGCGTAAAAACACGGCGATATAGGAGAAGGTATGAGTGGTGTGCAAAAACATAGCGATGTCAGGGAAGCTATACAGTGCATGAAAACACGGCAATACAGGGAATCTATGAGAGGCGCACGAAAACACTGCGATATATGGGAAGCTATGGGAGGTGCTTCAAAACACAGCCATGTAAGGGAAGGATTGAGAGGTGCGCTAAAACACAGCAATATAGGGGAAGTTATGAGAAGTCTGTGAAAACACGGCGATATAGGGAAAGATATGAGAGGAGCGTGAAAACACATCGATATTGGGGTAGCTAAGGGAGGTGGGAGAAACCACATCGACATAGTTGAAGGTATCAGAGGTGTGCGAAAACACAATGATGTAGGAGAAGCAATGTGAGGTGCGTGAAAACACAGCAATATAGGGGAAGCTATGTGAGGTGCGCGAAAACACATCGATAAGAGGAAGCTACGAGAGGTGTGCGAAAACACAGCGATATAGTGGAATGTATGGTAGGTGCGCGAAAACACAGAGATTTTGGAAAAGCTATGAGAAGTGTGCCAAAACACAGCACTATAGGGGAATATATGAGAGGTGTGTGAAAACATGGCGATATAGGGGAAGCTACGGGAGGTGGGCGAAATCACAGCAATATAGGGAAAGGGATGAGAGGTGCATGAAAACACATCGATATAGGGGAAGTGATCAGATGTGTGCGAAAACGCAGCGATATAGGGGACGGTATGGGAGGTGCGTGAAAACACATCAATATAGGGGAAGCGATCAGAGGTGCGCGAAAACGCAGCGATATAGGGGACGATATGAGAGGCGCGTGAAAACACAGTGACATAGAGAAAGCTATAGGAGGTGCGTGAAAACACTGCGATATAGGGGAATGTATGGGAGTTGCGTCAAAACACAGCGATATAGGGGAAAGTATGAGAGCTGCGCTAAAAAAAAGCAAGATAGCGGAAGTTATAAGAGGTCTGCGAAAACACTCTGATATAGGGGAAGATATGAGAGGTGCACCATAAGACAGTGATATGGGGGAAGCAATGCGAGGTGCGTGAAAACACGGCGATATAGGGGAATCTATAAGAGGTGAGCGAAAACATAGCGATATGGGAAAGCTATGGGAGGTGTGTGAAAACACAGTGATACAGGGTAACGTATGAGAGGTGCACGAAAACACAGCGATATAGGGGAAGCTATGAGAGTTGCGCAAAAACATAGGGATATAGGAGAAGGTATGAGAGTTGTGCGAAGACACAGAGATGTAGGGGAAGCTAAGTGAGGTGCACGATAACACAGTGATATAGGAGAAGGTATGATAGGCACGCGAAAACATAGCGATATTTAGGAAGCCATGGGAGGTGCTTGAAAACACGGCAAAATAGGGCAAGGTATGAGAGGTGCGCAAAAACGCAGCAATGTAGGGGAAGATACGAGCGGTGCGCGAAAGCAGAGCGATATAGCGGAAGGTATGAGAAGTGTGTGAAAACACAACGCTATATGGGAAGCTGTGGGATATAGGCAAAGGTATGAGAGGTGTGCGAAAAAACCGTGTTATTGGGGAAAATATGGGAGGTGCAGGAAAACACAGCGATATAAGGGAAGCTCTAGGAGGTGCGCGAAAACACATCGATATATTGGAAGGTATGCGAGGTGCGCGAAAACACAGCAATATAGGGGAAGCTATGAGAGGTCTGCAAAAACACGCGTTATAGGGGAAGCTACGAGAGGTGCACGAAAACATATAGATATAGTGGAAGGTATGAGAGGTGCACGAAAACACAACGACATAGGAAAATGTATGCGAGGTGTGCGAAAACACGGCGATATAGGGGAAGCAACGAGAGGTGCGCGAAAACACGGCGATACAGGGGAAGGTATGACAGGTGCAAGAAAGCACAGCAATATAGGGGAAGCTATGGGAGGTGCGTGAAAAGATGGCAATATAGGAGAAGGTATGAGAGGTGGGTGAAAACACAGGAATGTAGGGGAAGCTATGCGAGGTGCGCCAGAACACGGCTATATGGGAGAAGATATGAGAGGTGCGCAAAAACACAGCGATTTGGGGAAAGAGATGAGAGGTGCGCGAAAACATCGCAATATATGGGAAGCTATGAGAGGTGCACGAAAACACAGCGAGAAAGGGGAAGCTATGGGAGGTGCGTGAAAACACAGCGATATAGGGGAAGGTATGAGAGGTGCGTGAAAACACAGCGATATAGGGGAAGCTATGAGAAGTCCGAGAAAACGCGTTATCGGGGCAGGTATGAGAGGTGCGCGAAAACACATCAATACAGGCGAAGCTACGAGAGGTGCGTGAAACCACATCGATATAGTGGAAGGTATGAGAGGTGCACGCAAACACAACGACATAGGGGAAGGTATGCGAGGTGCGCAAAAACACCGCGATATAGAGGAAGATATGAGAGGTGCGTAAAAACCTGGCGACATAGGGGAAGATATGACAGGTCTGCAAAAACACATCGATACAGGGGAAGTTACGAGAGATGCGCGAACACATCGATATAGTGGAAGATATGAGATTTGCACAAAAACAAAACAATACAGCGGTAGGTATGCGAGGTGCGCGAAAACACAGCGATATATGGGAAGCTATGGGAGCTGCACGAAAGCACAGGGATATATGGGAAGGTATGAGAGCTGCATGAAAACACATCGATATAGGGAAATCTATGAGAGGTGCGCGAAAACGCAGCGATATATGGGAAGCTATGGGATGTGCATGAAAACAGAGCGACATAGGGAAAGGTGTGAGAGGTGCACGAAAACAGCGATTTGGGGGAAGTTATGAGAGGTGTGCGAAAACACATCAATATAGTAGAAGCTATGAGAGGTGCACGAAAACACATCGATATGGTGGAAGGTATGCGAGGTGTGCAAAAACACGGCGATATAGGGAAGGTATGACAGGTGCAAGAAAACACAGCAATATTGGGGAAGCTACTGGAGGTGCATGAAAAGACGGCGATATAGAAGAAGGTATGAGCGGTGCGCGAAAATATAGTGATGTAGAGGAAGGTATGCGATGTGCGCCAGAGCACGTCTATATGGCAGAAGATATGACAGGTGCGCAAAAACAGCGATTTGAGGAAAGCGATGAGAGGTGCCTGAAAACATTGCAATATATGGGAAGCTAGGAGAGGTGCGTGAAAACACGGCGAAAAAGGGGAAGCTATGGGAGGTGCGTGAAAACACAGCGATATAGGGGAAGGTATGAGAGGTACGCGAAAACACATCGATATAGTGGAAGGTATGTGAGGTGCGCGATAACACAGCGATATAGGGGAAGCTATGAGAGGTCTGCGAAAACACGCATTTTCAGGGCTGCTATGAGAGGTGCGCGAAAACACATCAATGCAGGGGAAGCTACGAGAGGTGCACGAAAACACAAACGACATAGGGAAAGGTATGTGAGGTGCATGAATACATGGCGATATAGGGGACGCTATGTGAGGTGCGTGAAAGCACAGCGATCCAGGGGAAGCTATGAGAGGTGTGCGAAAACAGCGATATAGCGGAAGCTATGGGAGGTATGCGAAAACACAGCAATAGGGGAAGCTATAAAAGCTGCTTGATCACACAGCGATATAGGGGAAGATGTGAGAGGTGCGCAAAAAAATGGCGATATAGGGGAAGCTATAAGAGCTGAACGAAAACACAGCTATATAGGGGAAGGTATCAGAGCTGTGCGAAAACACAATGATATTGGGGAAGCTATGGGAGGTGCGGGAAAACACAGCGATATAGGAGAAGCTATGAGAAGTGTGCGAAAACACAGCGATATAAGGGAAGCTATGGGAGGTGTGCGAAAACACAGCACCACAGGGGAAGGTATGAGAGGTGCACGGAAACACAGCCATATTGGGGAAGCTATGATAGGTGTGCGAGAACACGGCGATATAAGGGAAGCTGTGGGAGGTGTGCGAAAACACAGTGATACAGGGGAAGGTAAGAGAAGTGCGCGAAAACACAGCGATATATGGGAAGCTATGAGAGGTGCAAGAAAAACAGTAAAAAAGGGGAAGCTACAGGAGGTGCGTGAAAAGACGGCGATAACGTAGAAGGCATGAGAGGTGCGCAAAAACATCGCGATGTAGGTGAAGCTATGCGAGGTGCGCCAGAGCACGGCAATATGGGGGAAGATATGAGAGGTGCGCAAAAACACAGCGATTTGGGGAAAGTGATGAGAGGTGCGCGAAAACATCGCAATATATGGGAAGCTATGAGAGGTGCACGAAAACACAGCAAAAAAGGGGAAGCTATGGGAGGTGCGTGAAAACACAGCAATATAGGGGAAGCTATGAGGTGTATGCGAAAACACGCGTTATAGGGGCAGGTATGAGAGGTGTGCGAAAACACATCGATATAGTGGAAGGTATAAGAGGTGCATGAAAACACAACGACATAGGGGAAGGTATGCGAGGTGCAAGAAAAACAGTAAAAAAGGGGAAGCTACAGGAGGTGCGTGAAAAGACGGCGATAACGTAGAAGGCATGAGAGGTGCGCAAAAACATCGCGATGTAGGTGAAGCTATGCGAGGTGCGCCAGAGCACGGCAATATGGGGGAAGATATGAGAGGTGCGCAAAAACACAGCGATTTGGGGAAAGTGATGAGAGGTGCGCGAAAACATCGCAATATATGGGAAGCTATGAGAGGTGCACGAAAACACAGCAAAAAAGGGGAAGCTATGGGAGGTGCGTGAAAACACAGCAATATAGGGGAAGCTATGAGGTGTATGCGAAAACACACGTTATAGGGGCAGGTATGAGAGGTGTGCGAAAACACATCGATATAGTGGAAGGTATAAGAGGTGCATGAAAACACGACATAGGGGAAGGTATGCGAGGTGCGCGAAAACATGGCGATATAGGGGAAGCTACGAGAGGTGCGCAAAAACACGCTGATATAGGGGAAGCTATTAGAGGGGACCATTAACTCAGCGATATGTGCGACGGTATGCGAGGTGCACGAAAACAACAATATAGGGGAAACTACGGGAGGTGAGCGAAAACATAACGATATAGGGAAAGCTATAAGCGGTGCGTGAAAACGCAGCGATACATGGGAAGCTACAGGAAATGCGCGAAAACAGAGCCATATTGGGGAATGCATGGGATGTGCGTGAAAACACAGCAGTAAGGGGAAACTGTAGGAGGTGTGCAAAACATGGCATTAAAGGGCAACGTATGAGAGGTGCGCGAAAACACAGCCATATTGGGGAACGGATGTGAGGTGCGCGAAAACACAGCTGTAGAGAGGAACCTACGGGAGGTGCTCGAAAACACGGTGGTATAGGGGAAGGTATGAGAGGAGCATGAAAAAATGGTGATACAGGGGAAGGTATGAGAGGTGCGCAAAAACAGAACCGTATTGGGGAATGTATGGGATGTGCGCGAAAACACAGCAGTAAGGGGAAGCTATGGGAGGTGTGTGAAAACACGGCGATACAGGGGAAAGTATGAGAGGTGCGTGAAAAAACAGCGTTACTGGATAAACTATGGGAGGTGCACAAAAACACTGTGATATAGGGGAAGATATTTGAGCTGAGCGAAAACACAGCAATAGAGGGAAAGCTATGGAAGGTGCTCGAAAACACGGCGATATAGGCGAAAGTATGAGAGGTGCGCGAAAACACATCGATATAGTGGAAGTTATGAGAGGTGCTCAAAAACATGGCAATATAGGGGAAGGTATGCGAGGTGCGCGAAAACACAGCGATATAGGGAAGCTATGAGAGGTGCGCCAAAACACGGCGATATAGGGGAATGTATGAGAGGTGCGGGAAAAAACAATGATATAGGGGAAGCTATGGGAGGTGCGCGAACACACGGTGATATACGTAAATGTATGAGAGGTGCTTGAAAACAGGTCGATATAGGGGAAGCGATGATAGGTGCGTGAAAATGCAGCGATATAGGGTACGGTATGAGATGTGCGTGAAAATACAACGATATAGGTGATGGTATCAGAGGTGCACAAAAACACAGCGATTTCGAGGAAGCTGTGGGAGGTGCGCAAAAACACAGCGATATAGAGGAAGGTATGATAAGCACGCAAAAGCACAGCGATATATGGGAAGTTATGGGAGGTACATGAAAATACGGCGATATAGGCAAAGGTATGAGAGGTGCGTGAAACACGTCGACAGAAGGGAAGGTATGAGAAATGAGTGAAAGCAGCTAAAAAGGGGAAGGTATGAGAGGTGCGCGAAAACAGCAATATTGTGGAAGCTATGCGAGGTGCGCGAAAACACAGTGATTTAGGGGAAGCTATGAGAGGTGTGCGAAAACATCACAATATATGGCAAGCTATGAGAGGTGTGCGAAAACAGCGATATGGCGGAAGCTCTGGGAGGTATACGAAAACACAGCAATATAGGGGAAGCTATGAGAGCCGTTGATAACACAGCGATATAGGGGAAGATATGAGAGGTGCGTGAAAACACGACAATATATTGGAAGCAATGGGAAGTGTGCGAAAACACAGCGATACAGGAGAAGTTATGAGAGGTGCACAAAAACACAGCCATATTGGGGCAGATATGGGAGGTGCGCGAAAACTCAGCGATAAGGGGAAGTTATGCGAAGTGCGCAAAAACACAGTGATATAGGGGAAGCTATGAGAGGTCTGCAAAAACACGGCGATACGGGACAGTTATAAGAGGTGCATGAAAACACATCGATACAGGGGAAGGTATGCGAGGTGAGTGAAAACACAGCGATATATGGGAAGGTATGAGAGGTGCACGAAAACAGAGTGCTATAGGGGAAGATATGAGAGGTGCGCGAAAAAATGGCGATATAGGGGAAGCTATGGGAGGTGCGCGAAAACACAGCAATATAGGGAACGCTCTGAGACGTGAGCGAAAACACAGCGATATAGAGGAAGCTATGGGAGGTGTGAGAAAGCACTGATACAGCGGAATGTATGAGATGTGCGTGAAAACACAGCAATACAGGGGAAGCTGTGGGAGGTGCAAGAAAGCACAGCAGTATATGGGAAGATATGGGACGTGCATGAAAACACAGTGATATAGGGGTAGGTATGCGACGAGCGTGAAAACACTGATATATGGGAAGCTATGGGAGGTGCGCAAAAACAGAGTGATTTTGGGGAAGGTATCAGAGGTGCGAGAAAACACAGCGATATGGGGGAAGCTATGAGAGGTGCGAGAAAACACAGCAATGTAGGGGAAGCTATGAGAGGTGCGCAAAAGCACATTGATATAGTGGAAGTTATGAGAGGTGCACGAAAACAGAACGACATAAAGGAAGGTATGCGAGCTGCGCGAAAACACGGCGATATAGGGGAAGGTATGACAGGTGCAAGAAAACACAGCAATATAGGGGAAGCTACGAGAGGTGCGTGAAAAGAATGCGATATAGGAGAAGGAATGAGAGGTGCGCGAAAACACAGCGATGTAAGGGAAGCTATGCGATGTGTGCCAGAACACGGCTATATGGGAGAAGATATGAGAGGTGTGCAAAAACACAGTGATTTGGGGAAAGCGATGAGATGTGCACGAAAACATCGCAATATATGGGAAGCTAGGAGGTGCACGAAAACACGGCGAAAAAGGGGAAGCTATGGGAGGTGTGTGAAAACACAGCGATGTAGGGGAAGGTATGAGAAGTACGGGAAAACACATCGATATAGTGGAAAGTATGAGAGGTGCGCGAAAACACAACAATATTGGGAAGCTATGCGAGGTGCGCAAAACACAGTGATTTAGGGGCAGCTATGAGAGGTGTGCGAAAACATCACAATATATGGCAAGCTATGGGAAGTGTGCGAAAACAGCAATTTGGCGGAAGCTCTGGGAGGTATACGAAAACACAGCATTATAGGGGAAGATATGAGAGCCGTTTGATAACACAGCGATAAAGGGGAAGATATGAGAGGTGCGTGAAAACACGACAATATAGGGGAAGCAGTGGGAAGTGTGCGAAAACACAGCGATGCAGGAGAAGTTCTGAGAGGTGCGCAAAAACCCAGCCATATTGGGGCAGATATGGGAGGTGCGCGAAAACTCAGCGATAAGGGGAAGTTATGCAAAGTGCACGAATACACAGCAATATAGGGGAAGCTATGAGAGGTCTGCAAAAACATGGCAATACAGGGGGCATTTATCAGAGGTGCTCGAAAACATATCGATACAGGGGAAGCTACGAGAGGTGCGCGAAACACATCGATATAGTGGAAGGTATAAGAGGTGCACAAAAACACAACAATATAGGGGAAGGTATGCGACATGCGTGAAAACACAGCGATATATGGGAAGGTATGAGAGGTGCATGAAAACACAGCCATATTGGGGAAGCTATGGGAGCTGCGTGAAAACACGGCGCTATAGGGGAAGATATGAGAGGTGCGCGAAAAATGGCGATATAGTGGGAGCTATGGGAGGTGCGCGAAAACACAGCAATATAGGGAACGCTCTGAGATGTGAGCCAGAACACGGCTATATGGGAGAAGATATGAGAGGTGTGCGAAAACACCGCGATGTAGGGGAAGCAATGAGAGGTCTGCAAAAACACAGCGATACAGGGGCAGTTATGAGAGGTGCGCAAAAACACATCGATACAGGGGAAGCTACGAGAGGTGCGCGAAACACATCGATATAGTGGAAGTTATGAGAGGTGCACAAAAATACAACAATATAGGGGAAGGTATGCGAGGTGTGTGAAAACACAGCCATATTGGGGCAGATATGGGAGGTGCACGAAAACTCAGCGATAAGGGGAAGTTATGCGAAGTGCGCGAAACCACAGCAATATAGGGGAAGCTATGAGGGGTCTGCAAAAACACGGCGATACAGGGGCAGTTATGAGAGGTGCGCGAAAACACATCGATACAGGGGAAGTTACGAAAGGTGCGCGAAACACATCGATATAGTGGAAGGTATGAGAGGTGCACAAAAACACAACAATATAGGGGAAGGTATGCGAGGTGGATGAAAACACAGCCATATTGGGGAAGCTATGGGAGGTGCATGAAAACACAGTGATAATGGGAAGGTATGGGAGCTGCGTGAAAACACAGCGCTATAGGGGAAGATATGAGAGGTGTGCGAAAAAATGGCGATATAGTGGAAGCTATGGGAGGTGCGCGAAAACACAGCAATATAGGGAACGCTCTGAGATGTGAGCGAAAACACAGCGATATAGGGGAAGCTATGGGAGGTGTGAGAAAGCACTGATACAGCGGAATGTATGAGATGTGCGTGAAAACACAGCAAAACAGGGGAAGCTGTGAGAGGTGCAAGAAAACACAGCAATATATGGAAAGATATGGGACGTGCATGATAACACAGTAATATAGGGGTAGGTATGCAAAGAGCGTGAAAACACAGTGATATATGGGAAGCTATGGGAGGTGCGCGAAAACAGAGCGATTTTGGGAAAAGTCAGAGGTGCGAGAAAACACAGCGATATGGGGGAAGTTATGAGAGGTGCGAGAAAACAGCGATGTAGGGGAAGCTATGAGAGGTGCGCGAAAGCACATTGATATAGTGGAAGTTATGAGAGGTGCACGAAAACACAACGACATAAGGGAAGGTATGCGAGCTGCGCCAAAACACGGCGATATAGGGGGGGGTATGACAGGTGCAAGAAAACACAGCAATATAGGGGAAGCTACGGGAGGTGCGTGAAAAGACAGCCGTGTTCTGGTGCACCTCGCATAGCTTCCCCTACATCGCTGTGTTTTTACGCATCTCTCATGCCTTCTATGTTATCACCATCTTTTCACGCACCTCCCATAGCTTCCCCTGTATTGCCCAGTTTTCACGCACATCTCATACATTCCGCTTTATCACTGTTTTCGCACACCTCCCATTGCTTCTCATATATCGCTGTGTTTTCATGCACCTCTCATAGGTTCCCCATATCGCTATGTTTTCGCCCACCTCGCATACTTACCCCTATGTCGTTGTGTTTTCGTGCACCTCTCGTAGCTTCCCCTGCATCGATGTGTTTTCACGCTCCTCTCATAGCTGCCCCTATAACGCGTGTTTTCGCAGACCTCTCATAGCTTCCCCATCTCGCTGTTTTCGCGCACCTGACATATCTTCCACTATATCGATGTGTTTTCCCGTACCTCTCATACCTTCCCCTATATCGCTGTGTTTTCACACACCTGCCATAGCTCCCCTTTTTCGCCCTGTTTTCGTGCACCACTCCCAGCTTCCCATATATTGCGATGTTTTCACGCACCTCTCATCGCTTTCCCCAAATCGCTGTGTTTTTGCGTACCTCTCATACCTTCTACCTTATAGCCGTGTTCTGGCGCACATTGCATAGCTTCCCCTACATCACTGTGTTTTTGCGCACCTCTTATACGTACTCCTATATTGCCATCTTTTCACGTACCTGCCGTAGCTTCCCCTATATTGCTGTGTTTTCTTGCACCTGTCATACCTTCGCCTATATCGCCATGTTTTCACGCACCTCTCATAGCTTCCCCTACATCGCTGTGTTTTCGCGCACCTCGCATACCTTCCCCTATGTCGTTGTGTTTTCACGCTCCTCGCATACCTGCCCCTATATCACTGTGTTTTCATGCACGTCCCATACGTTCCTGTATATTGCTGTGTTTTCTTGCACCTCCCACAGCTTCCCCTGTATTGCTGTGTTTTCGCGCACATCTCATACATTCCACTGTATCACTGTGTTTTCGCACAACTCCCATTGCTTCCTCTATATCGCTGCGTTTTCGTGCACCTCTCATACCTTCCCCTATATCACTCTGTTGTCGTGCACCTCCCATGGCTTCCCCATATATCGCTGTGTTTTCTCACATCATCATACCTTCCCCTACATCGCTGTGTTTTCGCACACATCTCATAATTTCTCATATAACGCCGTGTTTTCACGCACCTCCCATAGCTTCGCCTATATTTCTGTGTTTTCTCGCACCGCTCATATCTTCCCCTATATACCTCGGTTTTGGCGCACCTCCCGTAGCTTTCCATATATTGCTGCGTTTTCGCGCACCTCTCATAGCTATCCCTATATCGCTATGTTTTCGCTCACCTCCCATAGCTTCCCATATATCGCTGTGTTTTTCGCGCACCTCTCATACCTTCCACTATATCAATGTGTTTTCGCGCTCCTGTCGTAGCTTCCCCCGTATTGATGCGTTTTCGCGCACCTCTCATACCTGCCCCTATAACATGTGTTTTCGCAAACCTATCATAGCTTCCCCTATATCGATGTGATTTTGCGCACCACGCATCCCTTTCACTATATCAATGTGTTTTCGCGCACCTCTCATACCTTCCCCTGTATCGCTGTGTTTACACTCACCTCTCATAACTTCCCCATTTTCGCTGTGTTTTCGTGCACCTCTCATAGCTTCCCATATATTACGATGTTTTCGTGCATCTCTCATCGCTTTCCCCAAATCGCTGTGTTTTTACACACCTCTCATATCTTCCCCCATATTGGTGCGCGAAAACACATCTATGTAGGGAAGCTATGCGATGTGCGCCAGAACACGGCTATATGGGAGAAGATATGAGAGGTGTGCAAAAACACAGTGATTTGGGGACAGCGATGAGAGGTGCATGAAAACATCGCAATATATGGGAAGCTAGGAGGTGCACGAAAACAGGGCGACAAAGGGGAAGCTATGGGAGGTGTGTGAAAACACAGCGATGTAGGGGAAGGTACGAGAGGTACGGGAAAACACATCGATATAGTGGAAGGTATGTGAGGTGCGCAAAAATGCAGCGATATAGGGGAAGCTATGAGAGGTGCGTGAAAACATAGCGATATAGGGATAGCTATGAGAGGTGCATGAAAACGCAGCGATATAGGGGAACCAATGGGAGGTGTGCGAAAACACAGTGATACAGCGGAATGTATGAGATGTGTGCGATAACACAGTAATACAGGGGAAGCTGTGGGAGGTGCAAGAAAACACAGCAATATATGGGAAGATATGGGACGTGCGTGAAAACACAGTGATATAGGGGTAGGTATGCAAGGAGCGTGAAAACACAGTGATATGTGGGAAACTATGAGAGGTGCTCGACAACAGAAGGATTTTGGGGAAGGTGTGAGAGGTGCGAGAAAACACAGCGATATAGGGGAAGCTGTGAGTGGTGCGTGAAACACAGCGCTAAGGGGAAGATATCAGAGGTGCGCGAAAAGATGGCGATATAGGGGAAGCTATGGGGACATGAGCGAAAACACAGCGATATAGGGGAAGCTATGAGAGGTGCACGAAAACACAACGACATAGGGGAAGGTATGAGAGCTGCGCAAAAACACGGCGATATAGGGGAAGCTATGAGAGGTGCATGAAAACACAGCGCTATAGGGGAAGATATGAGAGGTGCACGAAAACATGGCGATATAGGGGAAGCAATGGGACGTGAGCGAAAACACAGCAATATAAGGGAATGTATGCGAGCTGCGCGAAAACACGGCGATACAGGGGAAGGTATGACAGGTGCAAGAAAACACAGCAATATTGGGGAAGCTACAGGAGGTGCATGAAAAGACAGCGATATAGGAGAAGGTATGAGAGGTGCGCGAAAACACAGCGATGTAGCGGAAGCTATGCAATGTGCGCCAGAACACCGCTATGAGGAAGAAGTTATGAGAGGTGCGCAAAAACACAGCGATTTGGGGAAAGCGATAGGTGGTGAGGGAAAGCATCGCAATATATGGGAAGCTAGGAGAGGTGCTTGAAAACACGGTGAAAAAGGGGAGGCTATGGGAGTGCATGAAAACACAGCGATATAGGGGAAGTTATGAGAGGTACACGAAAACATCGATATAGTGGAAGGTATGTGAGGTGCGCGAAAACGCAGCGATATAGGGGAAGCTATGAGAGGTCTGCAAAAACACGCGTAATAGGCGCAGCTAAGAGAGGTGTGCGAAAACACATCGATGCAGGAAAAGCTACGAGAAGTGCACGAAAGCATAACGACATAGGGGAAGGTATGTGAGGTGCGCGAAAACACAGCGATATAGGGGAAGCTATGAGAGGTGTGCGAAAACACGGCGACATAGGGGAAGGTGTGACAGGTGCGTTAAAACACATCAATGCAGGGGAAGCTACAAGAGGTGCACGAAAACACAACAACATAGGGGAAGGTATGCGAGGTGCACAAAAACACAGCGATATAGGGGAAGCCATGAGAGGTGCGCGAAAACACGGCGATATAGGGGAAGCTATGAGAGGGGACAGTTAACTCAGCGATATGTGCAACGGTTTGAGAGGTGCATGAAAACACAACGATGTGGGGGAAGCTATGGGAGGTGAGTGAAAACATAGTGATATAGGAATAGCTATGAGAGGTGTGCCAAAACGCAGAGATATATAGGAAGCTATGGGAGGTGCACGAAAACTGAGGGATATTGGGAAGGTATGAGAGGTGTCTGAAAACACGGCGATGTAGTTGAAGGTATGAGTGGTGCGAGAAAACACAGCGATATATGGGAAGCCATGGGAGGTGCACAACAACAGAGCGATATATGGGAAGGTATGAGAGTTGCGCAAAAACACATCGATGTAGGGGAAGTTCTGTGAAGTGCGCCAGAAAGCGGCTATATGGGGGAAGATATGAGAGGTGCGCAAAAACACATCGATTTGGGAAAGCGATGAGAGGTGGGTGAAAACATTGCAATATATGGGAAGCTATGAGAGGTGCACGAAAACGCAGCGATATAGGGAAAGCAATGGGAGTTGTGCGAAAACACAGTTATACAGCGGAATGTATGAGATGTGCGCGAAAACACAGTAATACAGGGGAAGCTGTGGGAGGTGCAAGAAAACACAGCAATATATGGGAAGGTATGGGACGTGCATGAAAACACAGTGATATAGGGGTAGGTATGCGAGGAGCGTGAAAACACAACGACATAGGGGAAGGTATGCGAGGTGTGCGAAAACAAAGCGATGTAGGGGAAGCTATGAGAGGTGCGCGAAAACATGCCGATATAGGGGAAGGTATGACAGGTGCAAGAAAACACAGCAATATAGGGGAAGCTACGGGAGGTGCATGAATAGACGGCGATATAGGAGAGCGTATGAGAGTTGCGTGAAAACACAGCGATGTAGGGGCAGCGATATATGGGAAGCTACGGGAGGTGAGCGAAAACAGAGATATAGGGGAAGCTATGGGAGGTGCGTAAAAACACGGCGATATAGGGGAAGCTATGGGAGGTGCGTAAAAACACAGCGTTATATGAGAAAGTATGAGAGGTGCGCGACAACACAGCGATGTAGGGGAAGGTATGAGCGGTGCGCGAAAACACATCGATATAGTCGAAGGTATGTGAGGTGCGCGAAAACGCAGTGATATAGGGGAAGCTATGACAGGTCTGCGAAAACACAGTTATACAGCGGAATGTATGAGATGTGCGCGAAAACATAGCAATACAGGGGAAGCTGTGGGAGGTGCAAGAAAACACAGCAATATATGGGAAGGTATGGGACGTGCATGAAAACACAGTGATATAGGGGTAGGTATGCGAGGAGCGTGAAAACACAACGACACAGGGGAAGGTATGCAAGGTGCGTGAAAACACAGCGATGTAGGGGAATCTATGAGAGATGCGCGAAAACACATCGATATAGTGGAAGGTATGAGAGGTGCACGAAAACGCAACGACATAGAGGAAGGTATGCGAGGTGCGCGAAAACACAGCGATGTAGGGGAAGCTATGAGAGGTGCGCGAAAACACGGAGATATAGTGGAAGGTATGACAGGTGCAAGAAACACAGCAATATAGGGGAAGTTACAGAAGGTGCGTAAAAAGCTGCGATATAGGGGAAGGTATGAGAGGTGCGCGAAAACACAGCGATATAGTGGAATGTATGAGAGGTGGCGAAAACTCAGAGATTTTGCGAAAGCTATGAGAGGCGCGTGTAAACACAGCGCTATAGGGGAATATATGAGAGGTGCGCAAATACCCGGTGATATAGGGAAATCTATGGGAGGTGCCCGAAAACACAGTGATATAGGGGTATTTATGGCAGGTGCGCGAAAACACAGCGATATAGGGTAAGGTATGAGCGGTGTGCAAAAACATGGTGATGTAGGGGAATGTATCAGAGGTGAGCGAAAACACAGCAATATAAGGGAAGTTATTAAGACGTGCGCAAAAACACAGTGATATAGGGGAGCTATGGGAGTGCATGAAAACACGTCGATATAGGAGAAGATATGAGAGGTGCGCGAAAGCACAGAGATATAGGGGAAGCTATGAGAGGTGCAAAAAATCACAGCGATATAGGGGAAGGTATGAGAGTTGCGCAAAAACACATCGATATGGGGAAGCTACGAGAGGTGCGCAAAAACACAGCGATATAGTGGAATATATGAGAGGTGGCGAAAACTCAGAGATTTTGGGAAAGCTATGAGAGGTACATGTAAACACAGTGCTATGGGGGAATATATGAGAGGTGCGCAAAACCACGGTGATATAGGGAAATCTATGGGAGGTGTCCGAAAACACAGCAATATTGGGGTATTTATGGAAGGTGCGCGAAAAAACAGCGATATAGGGGAAGGTGTGAGCGGTGCGCAAAAACACGGTGATGTAGGGGAATATATGAGAGGTGAGCGAAAACACAGCGATATAAGGGAAGTTATGGGAAGTGCGCGAAAACACAGCAATATCGTGGAAGCTCTGGGAGGTGCAAGGAATCACGGCGATATAGGAGAAGATATGAGAGGTGCGCGAAAGCACAGAGATATAGGGGAAGCTATGAGAGGTGCTCGAAAACATGGTGATATAGGGGAAACTATGAGTGGTGCGTGAAAACACAGCAATATATGGGAAGGTATGAGAGTTGCGCGAAAACACAGTGATATAAGAGAAGCAATGGGAGGTGTGTAAAAATACGGTGATATACGTGAAGGAATGAGAGGTGTGTGAAACTGGTCGATACAGGGAAAGCGATGAGAGGTGGGCGAAAACACGGTGATGTAGGAGAAGGTATGAGAGATGAGCGAAAACTCAGCCAAAACGGGGAAGGTATGAGATGTGCGTGCCAAAACTGCTATATAGGCAAAGCTATGAGAGGTGAGCAAAAACACAGCGATATAGGGGAAAGTATGGAAGGTGCGCCAAACACAGCGATATAGGGGAAGCTATTGGAGGTGCGTGAAAACACAGCGATATAGGGGAAGCTATGGGAAGTGCACGAAAACACAGCAATCTTGGCGAAGGTATGAGAGCTGCGCGAATACAGTGATATAGGGGAAGCAATGGGAGGTGCGCCAAAATATGGTGATATACATGAAGGAATGAGAGGTGTGCGAAAACACAGTGATATAGGGAAAGCGATGAGAGGTGGGCGAAAACACAGCGATGTAGGAGAAGGTATGAGAGATGAGCAAAAACTCAGCTAAAAAGCGGAAGGTATGAGATGTGCGCGACAACACTGCGATGTAGGCAAAGCTATGAGAGGTGAGTAAAAGCACAGCGATATAGGGGAAAGTATGGGAGGTGCGCCAAACACAGTGATATAGGGGAAGCTATTTGATGTGCGCAAAAACACATCGATATAGGGGAAGCTATGAGAGGTGCGCAAAAACACAGCGATATAGGGGAAGCTATGGGAGGTGCATGAAAACACAGCAATCTTGGGGAAGTTATGAGAGCTGGACGAAAACAGTGATATAGGGGAAGCAATGGGAGGTGCGCGAAAATACGGCGATATACGTGAAGGAATGAGAGGTGTGTGAAAACAAGTCGATATAGGGAAAGCGATGAGAGGTAGGAGAAGGTATGAGAGATGAGCGAAAACTCAGCTAAAAAGGAGAAGGTATTTGATGTGCGTGCCAACACTGCGATATAGGCAAAGTTATGAGAGGTGAGCAAAAACACAGTGATATAGGGGTATTTATGGCAGGTGTGCGAAAACACAGGGATATAGGGGAAGGAATGAGAGGTGTGTGAAAACATGTCTATATAGGGAAAGCGATGAGAGGTGCGCAAAAACACGGCGGTATAGAAGAAGGCATGAGGGCTGAGCGAAAACTCAGCTAAAAAGGAGAAGGTATGAGATGTGCGCGAGAATACTGCGAAATAGGCAAAGCTATGAGTGGTGAGCAAAAACACAGCAATATAGTGGAAGCAATGGTAGGTGCGCCAAACACAGCGATATAGGGAAATCTATGAGAGGTGTCCGAAAACTCAGTGATATTGGGGTATTTATGGAGGGTGCGCGAAAATATAGCGATATAGGGGAAGGTATGAGAGCTGCACAAAAACACAGTGATATAGGGGAAGGAAAGAGAGGTGTGTGAAGACACTTCTATATAGGGGAAGCGATGAGAGGTGCGCGAAAACACGGCGGTATAGAAAAGGTATGAGAGATGAGCGAAAACTCAGCTAAAAAGGGGAAGGTATGAAATGTGCGCGAGAATACTGCGATATAGGCAAAGCTATGAGAGGTGAGCAAAAACACAGCAATATAGGGGAAGCTATGGGAGGTGCGCGAAAACACAGCGATATAGGGGAAGCTATGAGAGGTGCGTGAAAACACACCGATATAGGGGAAGCTATGGGAGGTGTGCAAAAACTCAGCAATAAGGGGAAGGTATGGAAAGTATGCGAAAACACAGCGATTTAGGGGAAGGTATGAGAGGGAGATGAAACCACAGCGATATAGGGGAGGGTATGAGAGGTGCACGATAACACCGCGATATAGGGAAATGTGTGAGAGGTGCGCAAAAACACGTTGATGTAGGGGAATGTATGAGAGGTGAGCGAAAACACAGCAATATAAGGCAAGTTATTAGACGTGCGCGAAAACACAGCGATATGGTGAAAGCTATGGGAGGTGCATGAAAACATGTCGATATAGGAGAAGTTATGACAGGTGCGCAAAAGCACAGAGATATAGGGGAAGCTATGAAAGGTGCGCAAAAAGACGGTGATGTAGGGGAATGTATGAGAGGTGCGCGAAAACACAGCGATATAGGGGAAGTATGAGAGGTGGCAAAAACTTAGAGATTTTGGGAAAGCTACGAGAGGTGCGCGTAAACACAGCGCTATAAGGGAATATATGAGCAGTGCGCAAAAACACGGCGATATAGGGAAATCTATGCGAGGTGTCCGAAAACACAGTGATATAGGGGTATTTATGGCAGGTGCGCGACAACACAGCGATATAGGAGAAGTTATGAGAGCAGTGCGAAAACATGGTGATATAGGTGAAGCAATGGGAGGTGCGCTAAAACACGGCGGTATAGAAGGATGTTTGAGAGATGAGCGAAAACTCAGCTAAAAAGGGGAAGATACGAGATGTGTGTGAGAATACTGCGATATAGGCAAAGCTATGAGAGGTGCGCGAAAACACAGTGATATAGGGGAAGCTATCGGAGGTGTGCAAAAACACAGTGATAAGGGGAAGGTATGGGAGGTGCGCGAAAACACAGCGATTTAGGGGAGGGTATGAGAGGGAGGCGAAAACACAGCGATATAGGGGAGAGTATGGGAGGTGCGCCAAACACAGCGATATAGTGGAAGCTGTTGGAGGTGCACGAAAACACAGCGCTATAGGGGAATATATGAGGGGTGTGCGAAAACACAGCCGATATAGGGGAAGGTATGGGAGGTGCACGAAAACACAGCAATCTTGGGGAAGGTATGAGAGCTGCGCGAAAACAGTGATATAGGGAAGCAATGGGAGGTGCGCGAAAATACGGCGATATACGTGAAGGAATGAGAGGTGTGTGAAAACAAGTCGATATAGGGAAGGCAATGAGAGGTAGGAGAAGGTATGAGAGATGAGCGAAAACTCAGCTAAAAAGGGGAAGGTATGAGATGTGCGTGCCAAAACTGCGATGTAGGCAAAGCTATGAGAGGTGAGCAAAAACACAGCGATATAGGGGTATTTATGGCAGGTGTGCGAAAACACAGTGATATAGGGAAAGCCATGAGAGGTGGGCGAAAACACGGCGATGTAGGAGAAGGTATGAGAGATGAGCGAAAACTCAGCTAAAAAGGGGAAGGTATGAGATGTGCGCGACAACACTGCAATATAGGCAAAGCTATGAAAGGTGAGCAAAAACACAGTGGTGTATGAAATCACGGCGATATAGGAGAAGATATGAGAGATGCGCGAAAGCACAGAGATGTAGGGGAAGCTATGAGAGGTGCACGAAAACATGGCGATATAGAGGAAGCGATGAGAGGTGCGCGAAAAAACGGTGATATAGGGGAAGCTATGGGAGGTGCGCAAACACACGGTAATATAGGGGAAGGTATGAGTGGTGCGCGAAAATACAGTGATATGGGGCAGAGATGGGAGGTGCGCGAACACAGGGCGATATACGTAAAGGTATGAAAGGTGCTTGAAAACAGGTCGATATAGGGGAAGCGATGTGAGGTGCGTGAAAAAGTGGCGACATAGGGGACAGTATGAGAGGTGCGTGAAAGTACAACGATATAGGGGAAGGTACCAGAGGCGTACAAAACACAGCGATTTCGAGGAAGCTGTGGCAGGTGCGGGAAAACACAGCGATATAGAGGAAGGTATAATAGGCACGCAAAAACACAGCGACATATGGGAAGCTATGGGAGGTGCATGAAAACACGGCGATATGGGGGAAGGGTAGAGACATGCGTGAAACACGTCGATATAGGGGAAGGAATGAGAGATGAATGAAAACTGATGCCTCTAATAAAATTAAAGCTGACTGGGAAAGAGAACTTGAGATTAATATACCGACTGAAAAATGGGAAAAAATTCTTCAGTTGGTGAATTCATCCTCTGTATATGCTAAGCATAGATTGATACAGTTTAAAGTAGTTCACAGGGCTCATATGTCCAAAGATAAACTATCTCGTTATTACTCTTATATTAATCCAATATGTGACATATGCCAGTCTGAGATTGCTTCTTTAACTCACATGTTTTGGAGAATGTCCCTTGTTGGAGAAATATTGGAAAGATATTTTTGATATTATTTCAACGGTCCTAAATCTAGACTTACAACCTCATCCAACTACTGCTATCTTTGGATTACCAATGATAGACTCAAATAATTTAACCTCTTCATCACGAAGGATGATTGCATTTCTTACTTTAATAGCTAGAAGGTCCATCTAGTTGAATTGGAAAGAGATCAACCCTCCTACAGTATTTCAATGGTTTTCACAAACTATGGTGTGTCTGAATTTGGAGAAAATTAGAAGTGCAGTTTATGACCCTTCTATTAAGTTTGAAAAAATTTGGAGGCCATTTATTCAGCATTTTCATTTGATGTAATTTGATCATTTCCAAACTGGTTTTATTTCTCTGTACTGTTGTTGGAGGGGAGTGGAGGCGTCGACGCTGAGGTTTTCTTCTTTTCCATTTTTAAGTTGTTAGTTTTGCCCAAGTCTTTTAGTTTAGTTTAGTTGTTTTTTTTTTTCTTTTGGGATGTTTTTTTTTCCTTTTTTTTGTCTTTTTCCTTTTTTTTGCTTTATATTGTCTGTGATCAGTTCTACATGTATGGGAGTTTTGGTAATTTCCACTATTTGGTTTTGCAATTACGCTTTTTTTAAATGTAACAATACATCTCATACTATCTGTATTATTGCTATGTTTTGTTTCTATATTTTGAAATTAATAAAAAGATTGAAAAAGAAAGAAAACTCAGCTAAAAAGGGGAAGGTATGAGAAATGCGCGAAAACACAATGATATTGGGGAAGCTATGAGAGCTGCGCGAAAACATCACAATATATGGCAAGTTATGACAGGTTTGCGAAAACAGCGGAATGGTGGAAGCTATGGGAGGTACGTGAAAACACAGCAATATAGGGGAAGCTATGAGAGCCGCTTGATAACACAGCGATAAAGGGGAAGATATGAGAGCTGCGTGAAAACACGGCGATATAGGGGAAGCTATGGGAAGTGTGCGAAAACACAGCAATACAGGAGAAGTTATGAGAGGTGTGCGAAAACACAGTCATATTAGGGAAGGTATGGGAGGTGCGCGAAAACACAGCGATAATGGGAAGGAATGGGAGGTACGAGAAAATACAGCGCTATAGTGGAATATATGAGAAGTGCGCGTAAACAAGGCGATTTAGAGGAAGCTATGGGAGGTGCGCAAAAATTAAGCAATATATGGGAAGGTATGGGATGTGCGTGAAAACATAGCGATATACTGGGAGGTATGGGAGGTGTGCGAAAACGTGGTGATGTAGGAGAATGTATGAGAGGTGCGTGAAAACATCGCAATATATGGGAAGCTATGAGAAGTGCGCGATAACAGGGCGAAAACTGGGAAGCTATGGGAGGTGCAGGAAACACAGCGATATAGGGGAAGGTATGAGAGGTGCGCAAAAACACAATGATATAGGGGAAGGTATGTGAGGTGCGTGAGAACACAGCGATATAGGGGAAGCTATGAGAGGTGAAGAAAAACACAGCAATATAGGAGAAGCTATGGGAGGTGTGTCAAAACACGGCGATATAGGAGAAAGTATGACAGATGCGTGAAAACACAGCGATGCAGGGGAAGGTACGAGTGGTGCGCGAAAACACAGAGATATATGGGAAGCCATGGGAGGTGCACGACAACAGAGCGATATGGGGGAAGTTATCAGTGGTGCGAGAGGAACACAGTGATATAGGGGAAGCTATGGGAGGTGGGCGAAAACATTGCGATATAGGGGACGCTATGTGAGGTGCGTGAAAACACAGCGATGCAGGGGAAGGTATGAGTGGTGCGCGAAAACACAGCGATATATGGGAAGCCATGGGAGGCACACGACAACAGAGCGATATGGGGGAAGTTATCAGTGGTGCGAGAAAACACAGCGATATAGGGGAAGCTATGGGTGGTGCGCGAAAACATTGCGATATAGGGGACACTATGTGAGGTGTGTGAAAGCACAGCGATCTAGGGGTAGCTATTAGAGGTGTGCGAAAAAATCGACATATATGGCAAGCTATGAAAAGTGTGCGAAAACAGCGATATAGCGGAAGCTATGGGAGGTATGCGAAAACACAGCAATATAGGGGAAGCTATGAAAGCTGCTTGATCACACAGCGATATAGGGGAAGATGTGAGAGTTGAGCGAAAACACAGCTATATAGGGGAAGGTATCAGAGGTGTGCACAAACACAATGATATTGGGGAAGCTATGAGAGGTACGGGAAAACACAGCAATATAGGAGAAGCTATGAGAAATGCATGAAAACAGAGCGATATAGGGAAACTATGGGAGGTGCGCAAAAACAGCAATACAGGGGAAGGAATGAGAGGTGCGCGAGAACACGGCCATATTGGCAAAGCTATGAAAGGTGCACAAGAACACGGCGATATAAGGGAAGCTATGGGAGGTGTGCGAAAACACAGCGATACAGGGGAAGGTATGAGAAGTGCGCGAAAACACAGCGATATATGGGAAGTTATGAGAGGTGCAAGTAAAGACAGCAATATAGGGCAAGCTACGGGAGGTCCGTGAACAGACGGCGATAACGTAGAAGGTATGAGAGGTGCGCAAAAACACAGCAATGTAGGGGAAGCTATGCGAGGTGCAGCAGAACACGTCAATATGGGGGAAGCTATGGGAGGTGCGTGAAAACACAGCAATATCGGGGAAGGTATGAGAGGTGTGCGAAAACACATCGATATAGTGGAAGGTATGCAAGGTGCGTGAAAACACAGCGATATAAGGGGAAGCTATGAGAGGTTTGCGAAAACGCATTATAGGGGCAGGTATGAGAGGTGCGCAAAAACACATCGATATAGTGGAAGGTATGAGAGGTGCACGAAAACACAACAACATAGGGGAAGGTATGCGAGGTGCGCAAAAACACAGCAATATAGGGGAAGGTATGAGAGATGTGCGAAAACACGGTGATATAGGGGATGGTATGTGAGGTGCACAAAAACACGGCAAAAAATGGGAAGCTATGGGAGGTTCGTGAAAACGGCAATACAGGGGAAGTGATGAGAGGTGCAGGAGAGCACAGCGACATAGGGGAAGCTATGGGATGTGCGAGAAAACAGAGCAATATGGGGGAAGCTATGAGAACTGCTTGATAACACAGCGATATAGTGGAAGATATGAGCGGTGCGCGAAAACGCGGTTATATAGGGGAAACTATGAGAGGTGATCGAAAACACAGCGAAAAAAGGGGAAGATAGGGGAAGGTATGAGAGGTGCGTGAAAACACATCGATATAGTGAAAGGTATGTGAGGTGCGCGAAAACACATCAATATAGTGGAAGGTATGAAAGGTGCACTAAAATTCAACGACATAGGTGAAGGTATGCGAGGTGCACGAAAACACAGCGATATAGGGGAAGCTATGACAGGCACGCAAAAACACGGGGATATAGGGGAAGGTATGACAGGTGCAGGAAAACAAAGCAATATAGGGGAAGCTACGGGAAGTGCGTGAAAAGACCGCAGTATAGGAGAAGGTATGAGAGGTGCGCGAAAACACAGCGATGTAGGGGAAGTATGCGAGGTGCACCAGAACACGGATATATAGGGGAAGATATGAGAGGTGCGCAAAAACACAGCGATTTGGGAAAAGCGATGAGAGGTTCACAAAAACATCGCAATATATGGGAAGCTATGAGAGGTGTGCATAAGCACGGCGATATAGGGGAAGGTATGACAGGTGCAGGAAAACAAAGCAATATAGGGGAAGCTACGGGAAGTGCGTGAAAAGACCGCAGTATAGGAGAAGGTATGAGAGGTGCGCGAAAACACAGCGATATAGGGGCAGTATGCGAGGTGCACCAGAACACGGATATATAGGGGAAGATATGAGAGGTGCGCAAAAACACAGCGATTTGGGAAAAGCGATGAGAGGTTCACAAAAACATCGCAATATATGGGAATCTATGAGAGGTGCGCATAAGCACGGCGAAAAAGGGGAAGCTATGGGAGGTGCATAAAAACACAGCGACATAGGGGAAGGTATGAGAGCTACGCGAAAACACATCGATATAGTGGAAGGTATGTGAGGTGCGCAAAAACACAGCAATATAGGGGAAGCTATGAGAGGTCTGCGAAAACACGCGTATGGGGCAGGTATGAGAGGTGCTCAAAAACACATCGATACAGGGGAAGCTACGAGAGGTGCGCAAAAACACAATGATATAGTGGAAGGTATGAGAGGTGCACGAAAACACAACAACGTAGGGGAAGGTACGCGAGGTGCGCAAAAACACAGCGATATAGGGAAAGCTATGAGAGGTGCGCGAAAACACAGTGATATAGGGGAAGGTATGAGTGGTGCACAAAAACACGGCAAAAAATGGGAAGCTATGGGAGGTTCGTGAAAACGGCAATACAGGGGAAGTGATGAGAGGTACAGGATAGCACAGCGACATAGGGAAAGCTATGGGATGTGCGAGAAAACAGAGCAATATGGGGGAAGCTATGAGAACTGCTTGATAACACAGCGATATAGCGGAAGATATGAGCAGTGCGTGAAAACACGGTAATATAGGGGAAACTATGAGAGGTGACCGAAAACACAGCGATATAGGGGAAGCCTTGGGAGGAGCGTGAAATCACAGTGATATCAGGGAAGGGATGAGAGGTGCGTGAAAACACAGCGATATAGGGGAATCTGTGGGAGGTGCGCGAAAACACGGCGATATACGTGAAGGTATGAAAGCTGCGTGAAAACACGTCAATATAGGGGAATGTATGAGAGATGAGTGAAAACTCAGCTGAAAAGGGGAAGATATGAGAGGTGCACGAGAACATGGCGATATAAGCAAAGCTATGAGAGGTCAGAAAAACACCGCGATTTGGGGGAAGCTACGAGAGGTGCGCAAAAATATTGCAATATATGGAAACCTATGAGAGGTTCTCAAGCACACAGCAATAGAGGGGAAGCTATGAGAGGTGCGCGATAACACAGCAAAAAAAGGGAAGGTATGAGAGGTGCGCCAATACACAGTGATATAGGGGAAACTATGGGAGGTGCGTGAAAACACGGCGATATACGTGAAGGTATGAAAGCTGCGTGAAAACACGTCAATATAGGGGAAGGTATGAGAGATGAGTGAAAATTCAGCTGAAAAGGGGAAGATATGAGAGGTGCACGAGAACATGGCGATATAAGCAAAGCTATGAGAGGTCAGAAAAACACCGCGATTTGGGGGAAGCTACGAGAGGTGCGTGAAAAGATTGCAATATATGGAAACCTATGAGAGATGCACAAGCACACAGCAATAGAGGGGAAGCTATGAGAGGTACGCGATAACACAGCAAAAAAGGGGAAGGTATGAGAGGTGCGCCAATACACAGTGATATAGGGGATACTATGGGAGGTGCGCGAAAACACGGCGATATACGTGAAGGTATGAAAGGTGTGTGAAAACACGTCGATATAGAGGAAGGTATGAGAGATGAGCGAGAACACGGCGATACAGGCAAAGCTATGAGAGGTGAGCAAAAACACAGCGTTATAGGGGAAGGTATGAGAGGTGCGCGAAAACACAACGATATATGGGAAGTTATGAGAGGTGCAAGAAAACTTAGCAATATAGCACAAGCTACGGGAGGTGCGTGAACAGACGGTGATAACATAGAAGGTATGAGAGGCGCTGAAAAACACAGCGATGTAGGGGAAACTATGCGAGGTGCGCCAGAACACGGCAATATGGGGGAAGATATGAGAGGTGTGCAAAAACACAGCGATTTGGGGAAAGCGATGAGAGGTGCGTGAAAACATCGCATTTTATGTGAAACTATGAGAGGTGCTCGAAAACACAGCAAAAAAGGGGAAGCTATCGGAGGCGCGTGAAAACACAGCGATATAGGGGAAAGTATGAGAGGTGCGCGAAAACACATCGATATAGTGGAAGGTATGCGAGGTGCGCGAAAACGCAGCGATATAGGGGAAGCTATGAGAGGTTTGCGAAAACGCATTATAGATGCAGGTATAAGAGGTGCGCGAAAACACATCGATATAATGGAAGGTATGAGAGGTGCGTGAAAATACAATGACATAGGGGAAGGTATGCGAGGTTCACGAAAACACAACGATATAGGGGAAGCTATGAGAGGCGCGCGAAAACATGGCGATATAGGGGAAGGTATGACAGGTGCAAGCAAACAAAGCAATATAGGGGAAGCTAGGGGAGGTGCATGAAAAGACGGCAGTATAGGAGAAGGTATGAGAGGTGCACGAAAACACAGCGATGTAGGGGAAGCTATGCGAGGTGCACCAGAACACGGATATATGGGGGAAGATATGAGAGGTGCGCAAAGACACAGCGATTTAGGGAAAGCGTTGAGAGTTTCGCGAAAACATCGCAATAAATGGGAAGCTATGAGAGGTGCGTGAAAACATGACATTATAGAGGAAGCTCTGTGACGTGCGCGAAACCACAACGATATAGGGGAAGCTATGGGAGGTGTGCGTAAACATCGCAATATATGGCAAGCTGTGAGAGGTGCACGAAAACAGGGTGAAAAATGGGAAGCTATGGGAGGTGCATGAAGACGCAGTGATATTGGGAAAGGTGTGAGATGTGCGTGAAAACACAGTGATATAGGGGAAGCTATGAGAGGTGCGTCAAAACACAGCGATATAGGAGAAAGTATGAGAGGTGCGTGAAAGCACAGCGATCTAGGGAAAGCTATGGGAGGTGCGCGATAACATTGCGATATAGGGGACGCTATGTGAGGTGCGTGAAAACGCAGTGATCTAGGGGAAGCTATTAGAGGTATGAAAAAAAATCGACATATATGTCAAGCTATGAGAAGTGTGCGAAAACAGCGATATAGCGGAAGATATGGGAGGTATGCGAAAACACAGCAATATAGGGGAAGCTATGAAAGCTGCTTGATCACACAGTGATATAGGGGATGATGTGAGAGTTGAGCGAAAACACAGCTATATAGGGGAAGGTATCAGAGGTGTGCACAAACACAATGATATTGGGGAAACTATGGGAGGTGCAGGAAAACACAGCAATATAGGAGAAGCTATGAGAAGTGCGGGAAAACACAGCGATTTAAGGGAAGCTCTGGGAGGTGCGCGAAAACAGCAAAACAGGGGAAGGTATGACAGGTGCGCGAAAACACAGGCATATTGGCAAAGCTATGAGTGGTGCGCGAGAACACGGCGATATAAGGGAAGCTATGGGAGGAGTGCGAAAACACAGCAATATAGGGGAAGGTATGAGAGGTGCGCAAAAACACATCGATAAAGTGGAAGGTATGCAAGGTGCGCGAAAACGCAGTGATATAAGGGAAGCTATGAGAGGTTTGCGAAAACGCATTATAGGGGCAGGTGTAAGAGGTGCGCGAAAACACATCGATACAGGGGAAGCTACGAGAGGTGCGCGAAAACACATCGATATTATGGAAGGTATGAGAGGTGCACGAAAATACAACGACATAGGGGAAGGTATGCAAGGTGCACGAAAACACAAAGATATAGGGGAAGCTATGAGAGACGCGCGAAAACACGGCGATATAGGGCAAGGTATGACAGGTGCAAGCAAACGAAACAATATAGGGGAAGGTACTGGAGGTGCATGAAAAGACGGCAGTATAGGAGAAGGTATGACAGGTGCGCGAAAACACAGCGATGTAGGGGAAGCTATGCGAGGTGCGCCAGAACACGGATAAATGGGGGAAGATATGAGAGGTGCGCAAAAACACAGCGATTTAGGGAAATCGATGAGAGGTTCGCGAAAACATCGCAATATATGGGAAGCTATGAGAGGTACATAAAAACACAGCGATATAGGGCAAGGTATGAGAGGTGCGCGAAAACACATCGATATAGTGGAAGGTATGCGAGGAGCACAAAAAACAGCAATATAGGGGAAGGTATGAGAGGTGCACGTAAACACAACGACATAGGGGAGGCTAGGAGAGGTGCCCAAAAACACAGCAAAAAATGGGAAGCTATGGGAGGTCCATGAAAACAGGGCAATACAGGGGAAGTAATGAGAGGTGTAGGAGAGCACAGCGACATAGGGGAAGTTATGGGACGTGCGTAAAAATAGAGCAATATAGGGGAAGCTATGAGAGCTGCTTGATAACACAGCGATATAGGGGAAAATATGAGCGGTGCGCGAGAATGTGGTGATATAGGCGAAACCATGAGAGGTGACCAAAAACGCAGCGATATAGGGGAGGGCTTGGAAGGAGCACTAATTCACAGTGAAATCGGGGAAGTGCTGAGAGGTGTGTGAAAACACAACGATATAGCGGAAGCTATGGGATGTGCACGAAAACACAGCGATATAGATGAATGTATGGGAAGTGAGTGAAAACACAGCGATATAGGGGAAGGTATGAGAGGTGCGCGAATACACAGTGATATAGGGGAATCTATAGGAGGTGTGCGAAAACACGGCGATATACGTGAAGGTATGAAAGGTGTATGAAAACAATTCAATATAAGGGGAGGTATGAGGGATGAGCGAAAACTCAGCTAAAAAGGGGAAGGTATGAGAGGTGCGCGAGAACACGGCGATATAGGCAAAGCTATGAGAGGTCAGTAAAACACAGCTATATAGAGGAAGGTATGAGAGGTGCGCCAAAACACAGTTATAGGGGAATCTATGGGAAGTGCGCGAAAACACGGTGATATAAGTGAAGGTGTGAAAGGTGTGTGAAAACACGTTGATATAGGGGAAGGTATGAGAGATGAGCTAAAACTCAGCCAAAAAGGGGAAGGTATGAGAGTTGCGTGAGAAAACGGCGATATAGGCAAAGCTATGAGGGGTGAGCAAAAGCACAGCGTTATAGGGGAAGATGTGAGAGGTGCGCGAAAACACAACAATATAGGGGAAGTTATGTATGTGCGAGAAAACAGAGCGATATAGGGGAAGTTATGAGAGGTGCGCAAAAACGCATCGATATAGGGGAAGCTACGAGAGGTGTGCGAAAACAGCGATATAGTGGAAGTTATGAGAGGTGCGCGAAAACACAGCGATATAGGGGAAGCTACAAGAGGTGCGTGAAAACATCATGGATATAGTGGAAGGTATGAGAGGTGTGCGAAAACACAATGATATAGGGCAAGGTATGCGAGGTGCGTGGAAACACAGCCATATAGGGGAAGCTCTGAGAGGTGTGTGAAAACACAGCAATATAGGGGATGGTATGAGAGGTGCACAACAATACAGTGATATAGGAGAAGTTATGAGAGGTGCGCGAAAACATATTGATATAGTGCAAGGTATGAGAGGTGCACAAAAACACAACATAGGGGAAGGTATGAGAGGTGCGTGAATACACAGTGATATAGGGGAATCTATGGGAGGTGTGCGAAAACACGGCGATATACGTGAGGTATGAAAGGTGTATGAAAACACGTCGATATAGGGGGAGGTAAGAGAAATGAGCGAAAACAGCTAAAAAGGGGAAGGTATGAGAGGTGCGCGAGAACACGGCGATATAGGCAAAGCTATGAGAGGTCAGAAAAGCACAGCGATATAGGGGAAGGTATGAGAGGTGCGCCAAAGCACAGTGATATAGGGGAATCTATGGGAGGTGCGAGAAAGCACAGCAATATACGTGAAGGTATGAAAGGTGCGTGAAAACACGTCGATATAGGGGAAGGTATGAGAGGTGTGTGAAAACACAACGATATAGGGCAAGGTATGCGAGGTGAGTGAAAACACAGCCATATAGGCGAAGCCCTGAGAGGTGCGCAAAAACACGGCAATATAGGGGATGTTATAGAGGTGCGCAACAATACAGTGATATAGGGGAATCTATGGGAGGTGCGTGAAAACACGTCGATATAGGGGAATGTATGAGAGATGAGCGAAAACTCAGCTAAAAAGGGGAAGGTATGAGAGTTGCGCGAGAAAACGGTGATATAGGCAATGCTATGAGGGGTGAGAAAAAGCACAGCGTTACAGGGGAATATATGAGAGGTGCGCGAAAACACAACAATATAGGGGAAGTTATGTATGTGCAAGAAAACAGAGTGATATAGGGGAAGTTATGAGAGGTCCGCAAAAACGCATCGATATAGGGGAAGCTACGAGAGGTGTGCGAAAACACAGCGATATAGTGGAAGATATGAGAGGTGCGCGAAAACACAGTGATATAGGGGAAGCTATGGGAGGTACGTGAAAGCACGGCGATAGAGGGGATGGTATGAGAGGTGCACGAAAACACAGTGATATAGGTGAAGGTATGAGAGGTGCGCGAAAACACGGCGACATAGGGGAAGCTATGAGAGATGTGCGAAAGCACAGCGATACAGGGGAAGGTATGAGATGTGTGCCAAAACACGGTGATATAGGGGATGGTATGTGAGGTGCGCAAAAACACGGCAAAAAATGGGAAGCTATGGGAGGTTCGTGAAAACAGGGCAATACGGGGAAGTGATGAGAGGTGCAGGAGAGTACAGCGACATAGGGGAAGCTATGGGATGTGCGAGAAAACAGAGCAATATGGGGGAAGCTATGAGAACTGCTTGATAACTCAGCGATATATCGGAAGATATGAACGGTGCGCGAAAACGCGGTTATATAGGGGAAACTATGAGAGGTGATCGAAAACACAGCGAGAAAAGGGGAAGCTATGGGAGGTGCGTGAAAACACAGCGATATAGGGGAAGGTATGACAGGTGCGCGAAAACACATCGATATAGTGGAAGGTATGTGAGGTGCGCGAAAACACATCGATATAGTGGAAGGTATGAGAGGTGCACGAAAATACAACGACATAGGTGAAGGTAGGCGAGGTGCACGAAAACACAGCGATATAGGGGAAGGTATGACAGGAGCAGGAAAACAAAGCAATATAGGGGAAGCTACGGGAGGTGCGTGAAAAGACCGCAGTATAGGAGAAGGTATGAGAGGTGCGCGAAAACACAGCGATGTAGGGGAAGAATGCCAGGTGCACCAGAACACGGATATATGGGGGAAGATATGAGAGGTGCGCATAAACACAGTAATTTGGAGAAAGCGATGAGAGGTTCGCAAAAACATCACAATATATGGGAAGCTATGAGAGGTGCGCATAAGCACGGCGAAAAAGGGGAAGCTATGGGAGGTGCATAAAAACACAGCGATATAGGGGAAGGTATGTAGGTGCGCGAAAACACATCAATATAGTGGAAGGTATGTGAGGTGGTGAGGTGCACAAAAACACAGCAATATAGGGGAAGCTATGAGAGGTCTGCGAAAACACGCGTATGGGGCAGGTATGAGAGGTGTGCAAAAACACATTGATACAGGGAAAGCTACGAGAGGTGCGCAAAATCACATCGATATAGTGGAAGGTATGAGAGGTGCGCAAAATCACAACAACATAGGGGAAGGTATGAGAGGTGCGGAAAAACACATCGATACAGAGAAAGCTACGAGAGGTGCGCAAAGTCACATCGATATAGTGGAAGGTATGAGAGGTGCGCAAAACACAACAACATAGGAGAAGCTATGAGAGGTGCGCGAAAACACGGTGATATAGGGGAAGGTATGAGAGGTGCGCAAAAACACGGCAAAAAATGGGAAGCTATGGGAGGTTCGTGAAAATGGCAATACAGGGAAAGTGATGAGAGGTGCAGGAGAGCACAGCGACATAGGGTTAGCTATGGGATGTGCGAGAAAACAGAGCAATATGGGGGAAGCTATGCGAACAGCTTGATAACACAGCGATATAGCAGAAGATATGAGCGGTGCACGAAAACGTGGTAATATAGGTGAAACTATGAGAGGTGACCGAAAACACAGCGATTTTGGGGAAGCCTTGGGAGGAGCGCGAAATCACAGTGATATCGGGGAAGGGATGAGGGGTGCGCTAAAACACGGCGATATACGTGAAGTTATGAAAGTTGCGTGAAAACACGGCAATATAGGGGAATGTATGAGAGATGAGTGAAAACTCAAGTGAAAAGGGGAAGATATGAGAGGTGCACGAGAACATGGCGATATAAGCAAAGCTATGAGAGGTCAGTAAAACACTGCGATTTGGGGGAAGCTACGAGAGGTGCGCGAAAACATTGCAATATATGGAAACCTATGAGAGGTGCACAAGCACATAGCAATAGTGGGGAAGCTATGAAAGCTGCTTGATCACACAGCGATATAGGGGAAGATGTGAGAGTTGAGCGAAAACACAGCTATATAGGGGCAGGTATAAGAGGTGCGCGAAAACACATCAATACAGGGGAAGCTACGAGAGGTGCGCGAAAACACATCGATACAATGGAAGGTATGAGAGATGCACGAAAATTCAACGACATAGGGGAAGGTATGCGAGATGCACGAAAACACAGCGATATAGGGGAAGCTATGGGAGGTGCGCGAAAACACGGTGATATAGGGGAAGGTATGAGAGGTGCGCCAAAGCACAGTGATATAGGGGAATCTATGGGAGGTGTGCGAAAGCACAGCAATATACGTGAAGGTATGAAAGGTGCGTGAAAACACGTCGATATAGGGGAAGGTATGAGAGGTGTGTGAAAACACAACGATATAGGGCAAGGTATGCGAGGTGAGTGAAAACACAGCCATATAGGCGAAGCCCTGAGAGGTGCGCAAAAACACGGCAATATAGCGGATGTTATAGAGGTGCGCAACAATACAGCGATATAGGGGAATCTATGGGAGGTGCGTGAAAACACGTCGATATAGGGGAATGTATGAGAGATGAGCGAAAACTCAGCTAAAAGGGGGAAGGTATGAGAGTTGCACGAGAAAACGGTGATATAGGCAATGCTATGAGGGGTGAGAAAAGCACAGCGTTACAGGGGAATATATGAGAGGTGCGCGAAAACACAACAATATAGGGGAAGTTATGTATGTGCAAGAAAACAGAGTGATATAGGGGAAGTTATGAGAGGTCCGCAAAAACGCATCGATATAGGGGAAGCTACGAGAGGTGTGCAAAAACACAGCGATATAGTGGAAGATATGAGAGGTGCGCGAAAACACAGTGATATAGGGGAAGCTATGGGAGGTACGTGAAAGCACGGCGATAGAGGGGATGGTATGAGAGGTGCACGAAAACACGGCGACATAGGGGAAGCTATGAGAGATGTGCGAAAGCACAGCGATATAGGGGAAGGTATGAGATGTGTGCCAAGACACGGTGATATAGGGGATGGTATGTGAGATGCGCAAAAACACGGCAAAAAATGGGAAGCTATGGGAGGTTCGTGAAAACAGGGCAATACGGGGAAGTGATGAGAGGTGAAGGAGAGTACAGCGACATAGGGGAAGCTATGGGATGTGCGAGAAAACAGAGCAATATGGGGGAAGCTATGAGAACTGCTTGATAACACAGCGATATATCGGAAGATATGAACGGTGCGCGAAATCGCGGTTATATAGGGGAAATTATGAGAGGTGACCGAAAACACAGCGAAAAAAGGGGAAGCTATGGGAGGTGCGTGAAAACACAGCGATATAGGGGAAGGTATGACAGGTGCGCGAAAACACATCGATATAGTGGAAGGTATGTGAGGTGCGCGAAAACACATCGATATAGTGGAAGGTATGAGAGGTGCACGAAAATACAACGACATAGGTGAAGGTAGGCGAGGTGCACGAAAACACAGCGATATAGGGGAAGGTATGACAGGTGCAGGAAAACAAAGCAATATAGGGGAAGCTACGGGAGGTGCGTGAAAAGACCGCAGTATAGGAGAAGGTATGAGAGGTGCGCGAAAACACAGCGATGTAGGGGAAGAATGCCAGGTGCACCAGAACACGGATATATGGGGGAAGATATGAGAGGTGCGCAAAAACACAGTAATTTGGAGAAAGCGATGAGAGGTTCGCAAAAACATCGCAATATATGGGAAGCTATGAGAGGTGCGCATAAGCACGGCGAAAAAGGGGAAGCTATGGAAGGTGCATAAAAACACAGCGATATAGGTGAAGGTATGTAGGTGCACGAAAACACATCGATATAGTGGAAGGAATGTGAGGTGGTGAGGTGCGCAAAAACACAGCAATATAGGGGAAGCTATGAGAGGTCTGCGAAAACACGCGTATGGGGCAGCTATGAGAGGTGTGCAAAAACACATCGATGCAGGGAAAGCTACGAGAGGTGCGCAAAATCACATCGATATAGTGGAAGGTATGAGAGGTGCGCAAAATCACAACAACATAGGGGAAGGTATGAGAGGTGCGCAAAAACACAACAACATAGGGGAAGGTATGAGAGGTGCGCAAAAACACAGCGATATAGGGGAAGCTATGAGAGGTGCGCGAAAACACGGTGATATAGGGGAAGGTATGAGAGGTGCGCAAAAACATGGCAAAAAATGGGAAGCTATGGGAGGTTCGTGAAAATAGCAATACAGGGAAAGTGATGAGAGGTGCAGGAGAGCACAGCGACATAGGGGAAGCTATGGGATGTGCGAGAAAACAGAGCAATATGGGGGAAGCTATGCGAACTGCTTGATAACACAGCGATATAGTGGAAGATATGAGCGGTGCACGAAAACGTGGTAATATAGGGGAAACTATGAGAGGTGACCGAAAACACAGTGATATAGGGGAAGCCTTGGGAGGAGCGCGAAATCACAGTGATATCGGGGAAGGGATGAGAGGTGCGCTAAAACACGGCGATATACGTGAAGTTATGAAAGTTGCGTGAAAACACGTCAATATAGGGGAATGTATGAGAGATGAGTGAAAACTCAACTGAAAAGGGGAAGATATGAGAGGTGCACGAGAACATGGCGATATAAGCAAAGCTATGAGAGGTCAGAAAAACACTGCGATTTGGGGGAAGCTACGAGAGGTGCGCTAAAACATTGCAATATATGGAAACCTATGAGAGGTGCACAAGCACACAGCAATAGAGGGGAAGCTATGAGAGGTGCGCGATAACACAGCAAAAAAGGGGAAGGCATGAGAGGTGCGCCAATACACAGTGATATAGGGGAATCTATGGGAGGTGCGCAAAAATACGTAGATATACGTGAAGGTATGAAAGGTGTGTGAAACACGTCGATATAGAGGAAGTTATGAGAGATGAGCGATAACACGGTGATATAGGCAAAGCTATGAGTGGTGAGCAAAAACACAGCGTTATAGGGGAAGTTATGAGAGGTGCGCGAAAACACATCGATATAGGGGAAGCTACGAGAGGTGTGCGAAAACACAGTGATTTTGTGGAAGTTATGAGAGGTGTAAAAAACACAGCGACATATGGGAAGCTATGGGAGGTGCATGAAAACAGAGCGAGAAAGGAGAAGGTATGAGAGGTGTGAGAAAACATGGCGATATAGGAGAAGCTATGGGAAGTGCATGAAAACACGTCGATATAGGGGAAGGTATGAGAGGTGCGCAAAAACACAGCGATTCAGGGTTAGCTATAAGAGATGCGCGAAATCATCGCAATATACAGGAAGCTTTGAAAGGTGTGCGAAAACATGGCGAAAAATGGGAAGCTGTGGGAGGTGTGTGAAAACACAGAGATATTGGGGAAGGTATGAGAGGGGCGCGAAAATACAGCGATATAGGGGAAGGTATGAGAGGTGTGCTAAAACACAGCAATATAGGAGAAGCTATGAGAGGTCTGCAAAAACAAGGCGATATAGGGGAAGGTATGAGAGGTGCCCGAAAACACAGTGATATAGGGAAAACTTTCGGAGGTGCACGAAAACACGGCGATATAGGTGAAGCTTTGAAAGGTGCGCGAAAACACATCGATATAGTGGAAGGTATGCGGGGTGCGCGAAAACGCATCAATATAGGGGAAGCTATGAGAGGTTTGCGAAAACGCATTATAGGGGCAGGTATAAGAGGTGCGCGAAAACACATCAATACAGGGGAAGCTACGAGAGGTGCGCGAAAACACATCGATACAATGGAAGGTATGAGAGATGCACGAAAATTCAACGACATAGGGGAAGTATGCGAGGTGCACGAAAACACAACGATATATGGGAAGGTATGACAGGTGCACGAAAGCACAACGCTATAGGGGAAGCTATCGGAGGTGCATGAAAAGACGGCAGTGTAGGAGAAGGTATGAGAGGTGCGCGAAAACACAGCGATGTAGCGAAAGCTATGAGAGGTGCGCCAGAACACGGATATATGGGGGAAAATATGAGAGGTGTGTAAAAACACAGCGATTTCGGGAAAGCGATGAGAGGTTCGCGAAAACATCGAAATATATGGGAAACTATGAGAGGTGCACGAAAGTACGGCGGAAAAGTGGAAGCTATGGGAGGTACATAAAAACACAGCGATATAGGGGAAGGTATGAGAGGTGCGCGAAAACACATCGATATAGTGGAAGGTATGTGAGGTGCACAAAAACACAGCAATATAGGGGAAGCTATGAGAGGTGCCCAAAAACACAGTAAAAAGTGGGAAGCTATGGGAGGTCCATGAAAACAGGGCAATACAGGGGAAGTAATGAGAGGTGTAGGAGAGCACAGCGACAGAGGGGAAGCTATGAGATGTGCGTAAAAATAGAGCAATATAGGGGAAGCTATGAGAGCTGCTTGATAACACAGCGATATAGGGGAAAATATGAGAGGTGCGCGAAAAAGTGGTGATATAGGCAAAACTATGAGAGGTGACCAAAAACGCAGCGATATAGGGGAGGCCTTGGAAGGAGCACTAATTCACAGTGATATCGGGGAAGTGCTGAGAGGTGCGTGAAAACACAGCGATATAGGGGAAGCTATGGGATGTGTGCGAAAACACAGCGATATAGAGGAAAGTATGGGAAGTGAGTGAAAACACAGCGATATAGGGGAAGGTATGAGAGGTGCGCAAATGCACAGTGATATAGGGGAATCAATGGGAGGTGTGCGAAAACACGGCGATATATGTGAAGGTATGAAAGGTGTATGAAAACACGTCGATATAGGGGGAGGTATGAGGGATGAGCGAAAACTCAGCTAAAAAGGGGAAGGTATGAGAGGTGCGCGAGAAAACGGCGATATAGGCAAAGCTAAGAGGGGTCAGCAAAAGCACAACGTTATAGAGGAAGATATGAGAGGTGCGCGAAAACACAACAATATAGCGGAAGTTATGTATGTGCGAGAAAACAGAGCGATATAGGGGAAGTTATGAGAGGTGCACAAAAACGCATCGATATAGGGGAAGCTACGAGAGGTGTGCGAAAACACAGCGATATAGGGGAAGCTATGGGAGGTATGTGAAAGCACGGTGATAGAGTGGAAGGTATCAGAGGTGCCCGAAAACACAGTGATATAGGTGAAGGTATGAGAGGTGAGCGAAAACACAACGACATAGGAGATGCTATGAGAGATGCGCGAAAACGCAGCAATATAGGGGAAGCTATGAGAGGTGCGCAACAATACAGTGATATAGGGGAATCTATGGGAGGTGCGCTAAAACACAGCGATATAGGAGAAGGTATGATAGGCACGCAAAAATACAGCGACATATGGGAAGATATGGGAGGTGCGTGAAAAGACGGCGAAATAGGGTAAGCTATGAAAGGTGCGCAAAAGCACGGCAAAAAATGGGAAGCAATGGGTTGTGCGAGAAAACAGAGCAATATGGGGGAAACTATGAGAACTGCTTGATAACACAGCGATATTGCGGAAGATATGAGCGGTGCGCGAAAACGCGGTAATATTGGGGAAACTATGAGAGGTGACCAAAAACACAGCGATATAGGGGAACACTTGGGAGGAGCGCAAAATCACAGTAATATCGGGGAAGGGATGATCGGTACGTGAAAACACAGCGATATAGGGGAAGCTATGAGAGGTGCGCGAAAACATTGCAATATATGGAAACCTATGAGAGGTGCACAAGCACACAGCAATAGAGGGGAAGCTATGAGAGGTGCGCGATAACACAGCAAAAAAGGGGAAGGTATGAGAGGTGCGCCAATACACAGTGATATAGAGGAAACTATGGGAGGTGCGCGAAAACACGGCGATGTAGGGGAAGCTATGAGAGGTGCGCCAGAACACGGATATATGGGGGAAAATATGAGAGGTGTGTAAAAACACAGCGATTTCGGGAAAGCGATGAGAGGTTCGCGAAAACATCGAAATATATGGGAAACTATGAGAGGTGCACGAAAGTACGGCGGAAAAGTGGAAGCTATGGGAGGTACATAAAAACACAGCGATATAGGGGAAGGTATGAGAGGTGCGCGAAAACACATCGATATAGTGGAAGGTATGTGAGGTGCACAAAAACACAGCAATATAGGGGAAGGTATGAGAGGTGCACGTAAACACAACGACATAGGGGAAGCTATGAGAGGTGCCCAAAAACACAGTAAAAAGTGGGAAGCTATGGGAGGTCCATGAAAACAGGGCAATACAGGGGAAGTAATGAGAGGTGTAGGAGAGCACAGCGACAGAGGGGAAGCTATGAGATGTGCGTAAAAATAGAGCAATATAGGGGAAGCTATG
Source organism: Mobula birostris (assembly GCF_030028105.1). Lineage (NCBI taxonomy): Eukaryota > Metazoa > Chordata > Chondrichthyes > Myliobatiformes > Myliobatidae > Mobula > Mobula birostris. The sequence continues at coordinate 11,283 of NW_027274187.1, read as the reverse complement.
AGAGCTGCTTGATAACACAGCGATATAGGGGAAAATATGAGAGGTGCGCGAAAAAGTGGTGATATAGGCAAAACTATGAGAGGTGACCAAAAACGCAGCGATATAGGGGAGGCCTTGGAAGGAGCACTAATTCACAGTGATATCGGGGAAGTGCTGAGAGGTGCGTGAAAACACAGCGATATAGGGGAAGCTATGGGATGTGTGCGAAAACACAGCGATATAGAGGAAAGTATGGGAAGTGAGTGAAAACACAGCGATATAGGGGAAGGTATGAGAGGTGCGCAAATGCACAGTGATATAGGGGAATCAATGGGAGGTGTGCGAAAACACGGCGATATATGTGAAGGTATGAAAGGTGTATGAAAACACGTCGATATAGGGGGAGGTATGAGGGATGAGCGAAAACTCAGCTAAAAAGGGGAAGGTATGAGAGGTGCGCGAGAAAACGGCGATATAGGCAAAGCTAAGAGGGGTCAGCAAAAGCACAACGTTATAGAGGAAGATATGAGAGGTGCGCGAAAACACAACAATATAGCGGAAGTTATGTATGTGCGAGAAAACAGAGCGATATAGGGGAAGTTATGAGAGGTGCACAAAAACGCATCGATATAGGGGAAGCTATGAGAGGTGTGCGAAAACACAGCGATATAGGGGAAGCTATGGGAGGTATGTGAAAGCACGGTGATAGAGTGGAAGGTATCAGAGGTGCCCGAAAACACAGTGATATAGGTGAAGGTATGAGAGGTGAGCGAAAACACAACGACATAGGAGATGCTATGAGAGATGCGCGAAAACGCAGCAATATAGGGGAAGCTATGAGAGGTGCGCAACAATACAGTGATATAGGGGAATCTATGGGAGGTGCGCTAAAACACAGCGATATAGGAGAAGGTATGATAGGCACGCAAAAATACAGCGACATATGGGAAGATATGGGAGGTGCGTGAAAAGACGGCGAAATAGGGTAAGCTATGAAAGGTGCGCAAAAGCACGGCAAAAAATGGGAAGCAATGGGTTGTGCGAGAAAACAGAGCAATATGGGGGAAACTATGAGAACTGCTTGATAACACAGCGATATTGCGGAAGATATGAGCGGTGCGCGAAAACGCGGTAATATTGGGGAAACTATGAGAGGTGACCAAAAACACAGCGATATAGGGGAACACTTGGGAGGAGCGCAAAATCACAGTAATATCGGGGAAGGGATGATCGGTACGTGAAAACACAGCGATATAGGGGAAGCTATGAGAGGTGCGCGAAAACATTGCAATATATGGAAACCTATGAGAGGTGCACAAGCACACAGCAATAGAGGGGAAGCTATGAGAGGTGCGCGATAACACAGCAAAAAAGGGGAAGGTATGAGAGGTGCGCCAATACACAGTGATATAGAGGAAACTATGGGAGGTGCGCGAAAACACGGCGATATACGTGAAGGTATGAAAGGTGCGTGAAAACACGTCGCTATAGAGCAAGGTATGAGAGAAGAGCGAGAACACGGCGATACAGGCAAAGCTATGAGAGGTGAGCAAAAACACAGCGTTATAGGGGAAGGTATGAGAGGTGCGCGAAAACACAACGATATATGGGAAGTTATGAGAGGTGCAAGAAAACATAGCAATATAGCACAAGCTACGGGAGGTGCGTGAACAGACGGTGATAACATAGAAAGTATGAGAGGCGCTGAAAAACACAGCGACGTAGGGGAAGCTATGTGAGGTGCGCCAGAACACGGCAATATGGGGGAAGATATGAGAGGAGTGCAAAAACACAGCGATTTGGGGAAAGCGATGAGAGGTGCGCGAAAACATCGCATTTTATGTGAAACTATGAGAGGTGCTCGAAAACACAGCAAAAAAGGGGAAGCTATCGGAGGCGCGTGAAAACACTGCGATATAGGGGAAGGTATGAGAGGTGCGCGAAAACACATCGATATAGTGGAAGGTATGCGAGGTGCGCGAAAACGCAGCGATATAGGGGAAGCTATGAGAAGTTTGCGAAAACGCATTATAGATGCAGGTATAAGAGGTGCGCGAAAACACATCGATACAGGAGAAGCTACGAGAGGTGCGCGAAAACACATCGATATAATGGAAGGTATGAGAGGTGCACGAAAATACAACGACATAGGGGAAGGTATGCGAGGTTCACGAAAACACAACGATATAGGGGAAGCTATGAGAGGCGCGCGAAAACATGGCGATATAGGGGAAGGTATGACAGGTGCAAGCAAACAAAGCAACACAGGGGAAGCTACGGGAGGTGCATGAAAAGACGGCAGTGTAGGAGAAGGTATAAGAGGTGCGCGAAAACACATCGATACAGGAGAAGCTACGAGAGGTGCGCGAAAACACATCGATATAATGGAAGGTATGAGAGGTGCACGAAAATACAACGACATAGGGGAAGGTATGCGAGGTTCACGAAAACACAACGATATAGGGGAAGCTATGAGAGGCGCGCGAAAACATGGCGATATAGGGGAAGGTATGACAGGTGCAAGCAAACAAAGCAACACAGGGGAAGCTACGGGAGGTGCATGAAAAGATGGCAGTGTAGGAGAAGGTATGAGAGGTGCGCGAAAACACAGCGATGTAGGGGAAGCTATGAGAGGTGCGCCAGAACATGGATATATGGGGGAAAATATGAGAGGTGCGTAAAAACACAGCGATTTCGGGAAAGCGATGAGAGGTTCGCGAAAACATCGAAATATATGGGAAACTATGAGAGGTGCACGAAAGTACGGCGGAAAAGTGGAAGCTATGGGAGGTACATAAAAACACAGCGATATAGGGGAAGGTATGAGAGGTGCGCGAAAACACATCGATATAGTGGAAGTTATGTGAGGTGCGCAAAAACACAGCAATATAGGGGAAGGTATGAGAGGTGCACGTAAACACAACGACATAGGGGAAGCTATGAGAGGTGCCCAAAAACACAGTAAAAAGTGGGAAGCTATGGGAGGTCCATGAAAACAGGGCAATACAGGGGAAGTAATGAGAGGTGTAGGAGAGCACAGCGACAGAGGGGAAACTATGAGACGTGCGTAAAAATAGAGCAATATAGGGGAACCTATGAGAGCTGCTTGATAACACAGCGATAAAGGGGAAAATATGAGAGGTGCGCGAAAAAGTGGTGATATAGGCAAAACTGTGAGAGGTGACCAAAAACGCAGCGATATGGGGGAGGCCTTGGAAGGAGCACTAATTCACAGTGATATCGGGGAAGTGCTGAGAGGTGCGTGAAAGCACAGCGATATAGGGGAAGCTATGGGATGTGTGAGAAAACACAGCGATATAGAGGAATGTATGGGAAGTGAGTGAAAACACATCGATATAGTGGAAGGTATGAGAGGTGCACGAAAATACAACGACATAGGTGAAGGTAGGCGCGGTGCACGAAAACACAGCGATATAGAGGAAGGTATGACAGGTGCAGGAAAACAAAGCAATATAGGGGAAGCTACGGGAGGTGCGTGAAAAGACCGCAGTATAGGAGAAGGTATGAGAGGTGCGCGAAAACACAGCGATGTAGGGGAAGAATGCCAGGTGCACCAGAACACGGATATATGGGGGAAGATATGAGAGGTGCGCAAAAACACAGCGATTTGGGGAAAGCGGTGAGAGGTTCGCAAAAACATCGCAATATATGGGAAGCTATGAGAGGTGCGCATAAGCACGGCGAAAAAGGGGAAGCTATGGAAGGTGCATAAAAACACAGCGATATAGGTGAAGGTATGTAGGTGCACGAAAACACATCGATATAGTGGAAGGTATGTGAGGTGGTGAGGTGCGCAAAAACACAGCAATATAGGGGAAGCTATGAGAGGTCTGCGAAAACACGCGTATGGGGCAGGTATGAGAGGTGTGCAAAAACACATCGATACAGGGAAAGCTACGAGAGGTGCGCAAAATCACATCGATATAGTGGAAGGTATGAGAGGTACGCAAAAACACAACAACATAGGGGAAGGTATGAGAGGTGCGCAAAAACACAGCAATATAGGAGAAGCTATGAGAGGTCTGCAAAAACAAGGCGATATAGGGGAAGGTATGAGAGGTGCCCGAAAACACAGTGATATAGGGAAAGCTTTGGGAGGTGCACGAAAACACGGCGATATAGGTGAAGCTATGAGAGGTGCGAGAAAATAAGGCGATATAGTGGAAGGTGTGAGAGGTGAGCGAAAACATGGCATTATAAGGGTAGCTCTGAGACGTGCCCGAAAACAGAACGATATAGGGGAAGCTATGAGAGGTGCGCGAAAACAGGGTGAAAAATGGGAAGCTATGGCAGGTGCATGAAAATGCAGTGATATTGGAGAAGGTGTGAGATGTGCGTGAAAACACAACGATATAGGGAAAGGTATGTGAGGTGCGTGAAAACACGTTGATATAGGAGAAAGTAAGAGAGGTGCGTGAAAACACAGCGATATATGGGAAGCCATGGGAAGTGCACGACAACAGAGCGATATGGAGGAAGTTACCAGTGGTGCGAGAAAACACTGCCGATATAGGGGAAGCTATGGGAGGTGGGCGAAAACATTGCGATATAGGGGACGCTATGTGAGGTGCGTGAAAGCACAGCGATCTAGGGGTAGCTATTAGAGGTGTGCGAAAAAATCGACATATATGGCAAGCTATGAAAAGTGTGCGAAAACAGCGATATAGCGGAAGCTATGGGAGGTATGCGAAAACACAGCAATATAGGGGAAGCTATGAAAGCTGCTTGATCACACAGTGATATAGGGGAAGATGTGAGAGTTGAGCGAAAACACAGCTATATAGGGGAAGATATCAGAGGTGTGCACAAGCACAATGATATTGGGGAAGCTATGGGAAGTGCGGGAAAACACAGCAATACAGGAGAAGCTATGAAAAGTGCGCGAAAGCACAGCGATATAAGGGAAGCTCTGGGAGATGCGCAAAAACAGCAAAACAGGGGAAGGTATGACAGGTGCGCAAAAACACAGGCATATTGGCAAAGCTATGAGTGGTGCGCGAGAACACGGCGATATAAGGGAAGCTATGGGAGGGGTGCGAAAACACAGCGATATAGGGAAAGGTATGAGAAGTGCACAAAAACACGATATATGGGAAGTTATGAGAGGTGCAAGAAAACACAGCAATATAGGGCAAGCTACGGGAGGTGCGTGAACAGACGGTGATAACATAGAAGGTATGAGAGGCGCTCAGAAACACAGCGATGTAGGGGAAGCTATGCGAGGTGCGCCAGAACACGGCAATATGGGGGAAGATATGAGAGGTGTGCAAAATCACAGCGATTTGGGGAAAGCGATGAGAGGTGCGCGAAAACATCGCAATATATGTGACACTATGAGAGGTGCTCGAAAACACAGCGAAAAGGGGAAGCTATCGGAAGCGCGTGAAAACACAGCGATATAGGGGAAGGTATGAGAGGTGCGCGAAAACACATCGATATAGTGGAAGGTATGCGGGGTGCGCGAAAACGCAGCAATATAGGGGAAGCTATGAGAGGTTTGCGAAAAAGCATTATAGGGGCAGGTATAAGAGGTGCGCGAAAACACATCAATACAGGGGAAGCTACGAGAGGTGCGCGAAAACACATCGATACAATGGAAGGTATGAGAGATGCACGAAAATTCAACGACATAGGGGAAGGTATGCGAGGTGCACGAAAACACAACGATATAGGGGAAGGTATGCCAGGTGCACGAAAGCACAACGATATAGGGGAAGCTATGGGAGGTGCGCGAAAACACGGCGATATAGGGGAAGGTATGACAGGTGCATGCAAACAAAGCAATATAGGGGAAGCTACGGGAGGTGCATGAAAAGACGGTAGTGTAGGAGAAGGTATGAGAGGTGCGCGAAAACACAGCGATGTAGGGGAAGCTATGAGAGGTGCGCCAGAACACGGATATATGGGGGAAAATATGAGAGGTGCGTAAAAACACAGCGATTTCGGGAAAGCGATGAGAGGTTCGCGAAAACATCGAAATATATGGGAAACTATGAGAGGTGCACGAAAGTACGGCGGAAAAGTGGAAGCTATGGGAGGTACATAAAAACACAGCGACATAGGGGAAGGTATGAGAGGTGCGCGAAAACACATCGATATAGTGGAAGATATGTGAGGTGCACAAAAACACAGCAATATAGGGGAAGGTATGAGAGGTGCACGTAAACACAACGACATAGGGGAAGCTATGAGAGGTGCACAAAAACACAGTAAAAAGTGGGAAGCTATGGGAGGTCCATGAAAACAGGGCAATACAGGGGAAGTAATGAGAGGTGTAGGAGAGCACAGCGACAGAGGGGAAGCTATGAGACGTGCGTAAAAATAGAGCAATATAGGGGAAGCTATGAGAGCTGCTTGATAACACAGCGATATAGGGGAAAATATGAGAGGTGCGCGAAGAAGTGGTGATATAGGCAAAACTATGAGAGGTGACCAAAAACGCAGCGATATAGGGGAGGCCTTGGAAGGAGCACTAATTCACAGTGATATCGGGGAAGTGCTGAGAGGTGCGTGAAAACACAGCGATATAGGGGAAGCTATGGGATGTGTGCGAAAACACAGCGATATAGAGGAAAGTATGGGAAGTGAGTGAAAACACAGCGATATAGGGGAAGGTATGAGAGGTGCGCAAATGCAGAGTGATATAGGGGAATCAATGGGAGGTGTGCGAAAACACGGCGATATATGTGAAGGTATGAAAGGTGTATGAAAACACGTCGATATAGGGGGAGGTATGAGGGATGAGCGAAAACTCAGCTAAAAAGAGGAAGGTATGAGAGGTGCGCGAGAAAACGGCGATAAAGGCAAAGCTAAGAGGGGTCAGCAAAAGCACAACGTTATAGAGGAAGATATGAGAGGTGCGCGAAAACACAACAATATAGCGGAAGTTATGTATGTGCGAGAAAACAGAGCGATATAGGGGAAGTTATGAGAGGTGCACAAAAACGCATCGATATAGGGGAAGCTACGAGAGGTGTGCGAAAACACAGCAATATAGGGGAAGCTATGGGAGGTATGTGAAAGCACGGTGATAGAGTGGAAGGTATGAGAGGTGCCCGAAAACACAGTGATATAGGTGAAGGTATGAGAGGTGAGCGAAAACACAACGACATAGGAGATGTTATGAGAGATGCGCGAAAACACAGCAATATAGGGGAAGCTATGAGAGGTGCGCAACAATACAGTGATATAGGGGAATCTATGGGAGGTGCGCTAAAACACAGCGATATAGGAGAAGGTATGATAGGCACGCAAAAATACAGCGACATATGGGAAGCTATGGGAGGTGCGTGAAAAGACGGCGAAATAGGGTAAGCTATGAAAGGTGCGCAAAAGCACGGCAAAAAATGGGAAGCAATGGGTTGTGCGAGAAAACAGAGCAATATGGGGGAAACTATGAGAACTGCTTGATAACAGCGATATTGCGGAAGATATGAGCGGTGCGCGAAAACGCGGTAATATTGGGGAAACTATGAGAGGTGACCAAAAACACAGCGATATAGGGGAACACTTGGGAGGAGCGCAAAATCACAGTAATATCGGGGAAGGGATGATCGGTGCGTGAAAACACAGCGATATAGGGGAAGCTATGAGAGCTGCAAGAAAACATAGCAATATAGCACAATCTACGGGAGGTGCGTGAATAGACGGTGACAACATAGAAGGTATGAGAGGCGCTGAAAAACACAGCGATGTAGGGGAAGCTATGTGAGGTGCGCCAGAACACTGCAATATGGGGGAAGATATGAGAGGAGTGCAAAAACACAGCGATTTGGGGAAAGCGATGAGAGGTGCGCGAAAACATCGCATTTTATGTGAAACTATGAGAGGTGCTCGAAAACACAGCAAAAAAGGGGAAGCTATCGGAGGCGCGTGAAAACACAGCGATATAGGGGAAGGTATGACAGGTGCAAGCAAACAAAGCAACACAGGGGAAGCTACGGGAGGTGCATGAAAAGACGGCAGTATAGGAGAAGGTATGAGAGGTGCGCCAGAACATGATTATATAGGGGAAGATATGAGAGGTGCGCCAGAACATGATTATATAGGGGAAGATATGAGAGGTGCGCAAAGACACAGCTATTTGGGAAAGCGATGAGAGATTCGCGAAAACATCGCAATATATGGGAAGCTATGAGAGGTGCGCATAAGCACGGCGAAAAAGGGGAAGCTATGGGAGGTGCATAAAAACACAGCGATATTGGGGAAGGTATGAGAGGTGCACGAAAACACATCGATATAGTGGAAGGTATGTGAGGTGCGCAAAAACACAGCAATATAGGGGAAGGTATGAGAGGTGCACGTAAACACAACGACATAGGGGAAGCTATGAGAGGTGCCCAAAAACACAGTAAAAAGTGGGAAGCTATGGGAGGTCCATGAAAACAGGGCAATACAGGGGAATTAATGAGAGGTGTAGGAGAGCACAGCGACAGAGGGGAAGCTATGAGACGTGCGTAAAAATAGAGCAATATAGGGGAAGCTATGAGAGCTGCTTGATAACACAGCGATATAGGGGAAAATATGAGAGGTGTGCGAAAAGGTGGTGATATAGGCAAAACTATGAGAGGTGACCAAAAACACAGCGATATAGGGGAGGCCTTGGAAGGAGCACTAATTCACAGTGATATCGAGGAAGTGCTGAGAGGTGCGTGAAAACACAGCGATATAGGGGAAGCTATGGTATGTGCGCGAAAACACAGCGATATAGAAGAATGTATGGGAAGTTAGTGAAAACACAGCGATATAGGGGAAGGTGTGAGAGGTGCGCAAATGCACAGTGATATAGGGGAATCTATGGGAGGTGTGCGAAAACACGGCGATATATGTGAAGGTATGAAAGGTGTACGAAAACACGTCGATATAGGGGGAGGTATGAGGGATGAGCGAAAACTCAGCTAAGAAGGGGAAGGTATGAGATCTGCGCGAGAAAACGGCGATATAGGCAAAGCTAAGAGGGGTCAGCAAAAGCACAGCGTTATAGGGGAAGATATGACAGGTGCGCGAAAACACAACAATATAGCGGAAGTTATGTATGTGCGAGAAAACAGAGCGATATAGGGGAAGTTATGAGAGGTGCACAAAAACGCATCGATATAGGGGAAGCTACGAGAGGTGTGCGAAAACACAGCGATATAGGGCAAGCTATGGGAGGTATGTGAAAGCACGGTGATAGAGGGGAAGGTATCAGAGGTGCCCGAAAACACAGTGATATAGGTGAAGGTATGAGAGGTGAGCGAAAACACAACGACATAGGAGATGCTATGAGAGATGCGCGAAAACACAGCAATATAGGGGAAGCTATGAGAGGTGCGCGAAAACACATCGATACAGGGGAAGCTACGAGAGGTGCGTGAAAACATCATCGATATAGTGGAAGGTATGAGAGGTGCGCGAAAACACATCGATATAGGGCAAGGTATGCCAGGTGCGTGAAAACACAGCCATATAGGGGAAGCTCTGAGAGGTGCGCGAAAACACAGTGATATAGGGGAATCTATGGGAGGTGTGCGAAAACACAGCGATATACGTGAGGTATGAAAGGTGTATGAAAACACATCGATATAGGGGGAGGTATGAGAGATGAGCGAAAACTCAGCTAAAAAGGGGAACGTATGAGAGGTGCGCGAGAACACCGTGATATAGGCAAAGCTATGACAGGTCAGAAAAACACAGCGATATAGGGGAAGGTATGAGAGGTGCGCAACAATACAGTGATATAGGGGAATCTATGGGAGGTGCGCTAAAACACAGCGATATAGGAGAAGGTATGATAGGCACGCAAAAACACAGCGACGTATGGGAAGCTATGGGAGGTGCGTGAAAAGACGGCGAAATAGGGTAAGCTATGAAAGGTGCGCAAAAGCACGGCAAAAAATGGGAAGCAATGGGTTGTGCGAGAAAACAGAGCAATATGGGGGAAACTATGAGAACTGCTTGATAACACAGCGATATTGCGGAAGATATGAGCGGTGCGCGAAAACGCGGTAATATAGGGGAAACTATGAGAGGTGACCAAAAACACAGCGATATAGGGGAACACTTGGGAGGAGCGCAAAATCACAGTGATATCGGGGAAGGGATGATCGGTGCGTGAAAACACAGCGATATAGGGGAAGCTATGGGAGGTGTGCGAAAACACAGCGATATAGGGGAATATATGGGAAGTGAGTGAAAACACAGCAAAATATGGGAAGGTATGAGAGGTGCGCGTAAACATTGCAATATATGGAAACCTATGAGAGGTGCACAAGCACACAGCAATAGAGGGGAAGCTATGAGAGGTGCGCGATAACACAGCAAAAAAGGGGAAGGTATGAGAGGTGCGCCAATACACAGTGATATAGGGGAAACTATGGGAGGTGCGCGAAAACACGGCGATATACGCGAAGGTATGAAAGGTGCGTGAAAACACGTCGCTATAGAGGAAGGTATGAGAGATGAGCGAGAACACGGCGATACAGGCAAAGCTATGAGAGGTGAGCAAAAACACAGCGTTATAGGGGAAGGTATGAGAGGTGCGCGAAAACACAACGATATATGGGAAGTTATGAGAGGTGCAAGAAAACACAGCAATATAGCACAAGCTACGGAAGGTGTGTGAACGGACGGTGATAACATAGAAGGTATGAGAGGCGCTCAAAAACACAGCGATGTAGGGGAAGCTATGCGAGGTGCGCCAGAACACGGCAACATGGGGGAAGATATGAGAGGAGTGCAAAAACACAGTGATTTGGGGAAAGCGATGAGAGGTGCGCGAAAACATCGCATTTTATGTGAAACTATGAGAGGTGCTCGAAAACACAGCAAAAAAGGGGAAGCTATCGGAGGCGCGTGAAAACACAGCGATATAGGGGAAGGTATGAGAGGTGCACAAAAGCACATCGATATAGTGGAAGGTATGCGAGGTGCGCGAAAACACAGCGATATAGAGGAAGCTATGAGAGGTTTGCGAAAACGCATTATAGATGCAGGTATAAGAGGTGCGCGAAAACACATCGATATAATGGAAGGTATGAGAGGTGCACGAAAATACAACGACATAGGGGAAGGTATGCGAGGTTCACGAAAACACAACGATATAGGGGAAGCTATGAGAGGCGCGCGAAAACATGGCGATATAGGGGAAGGTATGACAGGTGCAAGCAAACAAAGCAACACAGGGGAAGCTACGGGAGGTGCATGAAAAGACAGCAGTATAGGAGAAGGTATGAGAGGTGCGCGAAAACACAGCGATGTAGGGGAAGCTATGAGAGGTGCGCCAGAACATGATTATATAGGGGA